>NC_133486.1:7702874-7986548 GCF_025370935.1 Choristoneura fumiferana
GTAGACCTTAATGGTATTTTTTTATTATCCGCTTGTCTGTCGTCCATCTATCAAAAAATCAATCAACGCAACAAAAGATTCAGTAGGTAATTAAAAAGAAATGTTTCTATCCGAATCGCCATAGAGTAAGTACCAGATTTCCTATAGGAGCTTGAAATTTGGCATGGCGAATAATCTGAAAATCTTATGTCTGTCTGACTATGTTAGTAACCATCTAAAATGACTCCACTCTGTGTACTTTTGTCAGAGGGGCTCTGCTAACACTGGATATTCATACATGCCTACATTAGTACAAAACTCGGGGGTGCGCGAATCCAATTCGTATTTGGCTGTTTTTTAGGGTTCCGGAGCCAAAATGGCAAAACCGGAACCCTTATAGTTTCGCCATGTCTGTCTGTCCGTCCGCGGCTTTGCTCAGGGACTATCAATGCTAGAAAGCTGTAATTTTGCACGAATATATATGTAAACTATGCCGACAAAACGGTACAATCAAAATTTTAAAAAATAATTTTTAGGGTACCTCCGATAGACGTAAAATGGAGGTGATTTTTTTTTCTCATCCAACCTTATAGTGTGGGATATTGTTGGATAGGTATTTTAAAACCGTTAGGGGTTTGGGAAAACGATTTTTCGATTCAGTCATGTGTTTGCGAAATATTCAACTTTAAAATGCAAATTTTCATAAAATCGAGCGGGCCCCCCCCTCTCTAAAATCTAAACCGGTGGGTGGAAAAATTTAAAAAAAATCAGGATGGTAGTAAGTATATCAAACCCACAAGGAAAACTATAACGGCTAAGTTTGCTTAAGAATTATTAGTAGTTTATGAGTAAATAGCAGCCTAAGGTATAAAATATACCTAAACTTGGAAGATTCCGTATAAAATACGAAAAAAAAAAACCCAGCCTATATACGTCCCACTGCTGGGTACCGGCCTCCTCTCAGAATGCGAGGGCATTGGCCGTAGTTCCCACGCGGGCCCAGTGCGGATTGGGAACTTCACATACCATTGAATTACTTCGCAGGTAAAATACGAAATCCTTAGAAAAATGTTACTTAATTTTTTCGTAATGGCTACGGAACCCTATTTTGGGCGTGTCCGACATGCTCTAGGTCGGTTTTTTTTAAATTAATTACATGTACCTATGTTAGTTTGTAAGTTATTCATTTTGCGGGCTAAGTTGTCCGACCGAAGTAAATGGTTTTATTATAATTACACTCCATAGAAAATTACGTAACATAAATGACCATTATGTACAGTGGTGGTCATGTAATTAAGAACGATTTGAAGTTCCAGATTATTTTTAACTAAATCATGTCATGTGTAGTCGTGGTTCCTTCTTAGAAGTAACTAGTTACGTTATGAACAGCCACATGAATAGAGCAAACGGGATTAAGAATAAGAATAAAATTGCTGTCATTTTTTACAAATTTGTGTTTATTTTCTTTAGTAACAAATCAAATAGTAATGAAGCTGGACAAATAATTAAGAACGATTTATTGAAACTGTTCGAAAGTTTTTTTATTTGAAACTTAGATTAACTAAATCACACTAACGTGAAGTTTTGTACACAAAAAAGCAATGTATACATTTTAACTAAAATTAATAGTTAGTAGCATGTCCACGGCTTTTTATTGCTGCCTTACACACCGGCGAGGCATTGAATCTATCATTTTTGACATTTCGCGAGAGAGATTTAGAGTTCCATTCTTCTAAGAATACGTCATACAGTTCTCTTAAATTGCCACTGTCGATTTGAAAACCTTTTTCTTGACTTCGCACAAAGATGCTCTATTGGGTTAAGATCGGGCTGTTGGCTGGCCAATCTAAGACAGAAACTGATTGCGATGTGAGGAATTCCTTAACGGTACATGCAGTTGCTTGGGATCATTGTCGTGCTGGAATGTCCAAATAACCCGGAGCACGCCTTCTGCATATGGTAACATTGTTTCTTCAGTATGTTTTTGTATTGAAATTGATCCATGTTTCCTTCTATCAGCCTAACAGGTCCAACAACCATGTCCAGAAAAAACATCCCCAAATTTTTACATTTCCCCGCCTATGCTTTAAAGTCACTTTTGTGTACTTTGGGTCGAATGCTTTATTTGGAGGCCGTCTTACATATCGCTTTGCCATCAGAACATACCCTATTTATTTTTGTCTCGTCAGAAAAAAGAAACGTTCCACTGTCTGACTGTTCCAGTTTTCATTTCTTCTTGCAAATGCAAGCCGGGCTTGCCTATGACACCGTTTCAACATAGGCACCTTCCTTGCTATCCTTCCGTGCAACTTTTCTTCTACCAACGCCTTCGAATAGTGCGTGCCGAGATTGCTGAAGGGTTGTTTTCGCCAAATATTCTTTTCTCAACTCATTAGACCCTTTAAAAGGATTTTGTTTTGCCAAACGAACGATATTTCGATCATCTCGACGAGATGACTTTCTGTTTAGGTACACGCGGAACATTTGAAGTAGTTTGATACGTGGCAAAATGCTTTATGGCGTGAAACCATAGTTTTTGAACATTGCAGATGATCGGCTATGTGTTTATACGACCAATTCTTGTCGCGAAGTTTTAGTATTATTCTCTGTAGATTTATCACAACTTTTATTTTTCCCCATTGTTTTTATATGAAGCAATCGCCTTTAAGACTATTACGGCACTAAATGGCGCCAAATTATTCGAATAATAACCTAAAAACACCAAAGCGGCGGTTCGTTTCTATTTAAATTTGAATAAAAATAAACTATTCAGCGTTCTTAATATATGACCAGCCAGTAAGTAGTAATACTAGGTTAGATGTAATGTATAAAGTTTATCTATTTATTTTTTAGCCAATTATATGTATAAATGAATTTACCGCTAGTAGGAAAAGTTTTACGATACCGAGAGAAGTACAAAAATATACATGCAGTTAGTAACACTTGTCAGTTTGAAAAAATCTTCTCTATAAAAAATCGTTCTTAATTATATGACCACAACTGTTATCCTTAACTCGTTTCAAAATCTATGTAATTTGTTTGAAACGTAAGTACCCCTTACTTGCATGGATATAAAACAGTTATATATTTTTAATTAGGGCTTTCGCTTCTTAATTTGTATAATTGCACGTCATAAGGAAGTATCAAAGTACAAATGAGACCCTTAATTTTCATACAAATGCATTGATATTCATTTATTCCGACAGCAAGTTGTCGTTAATATATAGTTGTTGTCATATAATTACGAGCATTATTGTTACCTGTTAGGACTTAATTTAAAAGTGGTTTATTGCTAGTAGCAATTGTGTGAGGTACAGTCACCAGCACCAATATGTGACACAACAAGCGTGCATAAATATCTGATACGACTCTATTTATAGGGCCGGAAGGACGTGTCAGATATTTTTGCACGCTCCGCTGTGGCAGATATTAATGCTGGTGACTGTACAATTGATGTCTTTCGAAGTATGGCGTTTGCTTCATTTTAACTGACTGTAACAATTCGTTTCTTACTAGTATTAAGTTTCTGTTAAAAATATTTGTAATGCAGTTTTTATTGTTGTCTGTAGGTACTTTTTGTTGGCTAGATACTTGCATTTTGATTCAAGTTACATTATGTACTTATACCAAAATTCAAGTCAATCCAACTACTGGAAGTGGGTCAAAATAAACGTGCAAGATTTGACCCAACAGACAGGGCAAACTAAATAAAAGCTTTTAAAATGCAATACGATGTTGCAATGCAACATTGTTGATACTAAGATATTTTGAGATTTTAATGTTATTAAGTACCTATAATAAATTGACTATAAAGATAAGAATAGTTTTAACAGTTATTATATAGATGTGAAATATGTCGCGGTCCAACGGACAGGTTTTTATTTACGGTTTAGTATTTTTTTTATGTGTCGTCTCGAGTTATTGCATTTTTTCCCTTTGGTTGCCCTAAGTGTCTGGATTCCATTTCATGAAGTATCAAGCGACCGGCTTCCAATCGATTGTCAAAAAGCGCCCTTAGGCAAGGTTCCGAAGATACTGGCAGCCCTCTTTGAATAGTTACGCTAATTTTTTGACGTCAACATAAGTTTGTAACATCACGTTAGTGAATTCTCGAAGTTCAAAGACTGCACCGACAATGCATTTTGCACGGCAACTGGAAAGTACGGGCCACGCCGGCGCCGGTTGCGGCTGCGGCTGATTGCCGTATTGTAGCGCGGACAATAACTCGATTAGCGCACCGGACGGCCGCCGGACTCGCTTCCGGGTGAGATAGAGTGGATGCGCTGGGACGACTAAACTATGGTTAAGTTTGACAGTAGGTTTGACAGACATATTTATTCCTAATATGAAAGATTATTCATATTTATCAAACAGTAGTAAGTAAAGGTTAGGACCCGACTGCTCGAAGAAGGAAAGTTACGTTTTTCAAAAAAAAAACAAATACTTGACTGTCTTGAAAAAACTTTGAATAAAAACAAAAAAAAATCTTAAAGCAGTCGGGTTTTTTGTTATTGTTATTGGTGAAAGTGTAAACAGATTAATAAAAATGCATTGAAAACTGCAGGATTTTAAAGAATAAACCTTACCTAACCTAAACCAATCAACAGTATCAAAAAGTTTGACTAAATTAATAACTACATTCATTTTAATCATAAAGGCCATATTTCCCTTTTTCAATAATCTATTAACAATTATAAAGCTGATGGAGATATACAAAATACTTAAATATGAATAAAGATTTCGTTTATAAATATTATTGAAATAAAAGTAAACGTTTTCATTGTCAACCCTATTGAACATGTTTTAAGTTCTGTCAACACAAGCCAAGAAGTCACTTTTAACCAAACTAATCATTAAGGCAATTAGAAGCATAATCTCCCAATTAGTCCCAACTAAGTCAGGAAGTTCGTACTACCTAATTGGTTGACTTCACATTCCTTTAAAATCTTTAAAGCGGTCTCATCTGCACTATGCTGCCTGCTGACCCCCAATTAATCGAGAACGGTGCTACAAAGGCAACTATAATGGTCAGTTAACTTAGTTTGGAAGATAGTTCACTTAGAGCCAACTTAACTTTATCAAGTTGCAATTAAGTTCGCCCGCTTAATTGAATATTCTCACGGTCCATATCACAATTAAGACCTCGTGAACTGGGGGGCATCGATCGGGACTTTCGTGGTGCTAGGTGTAGTTGTGTTTTGGTGTGGACCTTGGTTAGAGGGTTATTGAACTTTGCGAAAATTGACCGTGGGAAATCCAATTCAAAATTTGAATTCAAATTCAAAAAGTTGATTTAGTTTCAAGATAAACTTAATAAATACAATATATTCTTAAAATCTATAGTAACACGTGTGCCTGAGCTAGGTAATCATGTGTTGTAGGTTATTCTGAGCTAACTAGCTAGCTGATCTGATGATGGAGCCGGAAGCTAGGTGCTGGGATTCCAAGACAGAACAACGTAACCTAGTTGTTCGAATTATCTTAGGGCGTATTTTGACCAATAATGGTATTCAGGGTTTGATGAAGAAGCAGTACGGCAGGTACTGGAACACCAAGACAGAGAAACTTGGGTAAATTTGCCATATTTGGGCTCGTTAGAATAGTCTTACTTTGATCTAATTTGTTACCCAGGTTTTGATGATAACACTCATAGACCCTACCTACCTTACCTATAAATGTGTTTTTAGTTTCCTAAACTATTATAATTACCATGGTAGGTACCTTAGTCTTACCTTGCCATATACCTAAACAAATAACACATGAACGTGCACCAAATATCATCACTTCAAATGGACCTCAATTAGCCTGAAAGCATAACTGACAGTTTCACATACAAAAATACTTTATTAATATAAACGGTGCGATTAAAAAAACATGTAGGTAATAAAATGTTAAGTATACCTTAACTCGAAGAGCACTCGATTACATGTTTTATACGTCACCTCCAATTCTATATTCTTTGACATGTTATTAAAAAACTTGGCGTCCGATAACATCAAAAACCACTGAACAGAGTTACGCATATTTGTAATAATTAATTAAAACTTTACAACATGTTCGTGACATCGTAAAAGTATACTTGAAACTTTAGACTCAATCATAAACACGAAACCAGATTACACCCATCATGCCTCTTAAGAGTTCAAAATTAAGGATTGTTTTGCTATGGATTGGCATGTTTTAGATTTGTGTGTGACATATTATATGCGGTTACATAAGATGAATCAAAACGTTTAATTATAATGAACAATTCCGTGAAGTCATATTGTAAAAGTTTTATAGTACGAGTAAGCTTTGAAATTTGTTAAATATTTTTCTTAAGAAATATCCTTTACTTGATGGATAGTCCGACAGTGTTGGAAGCATTGGGCCCTCGTTGGAGCTTTGACTCAATCTCTCTCTTTGTGAGAAGAGGTCTTTGCCCTGCCATGGAACCTATTGATTATACGCAATGACTATGACACAAGTAATTGTCCACTTCAAAAATAAGGCTTTGACATTTCATGAAATCTAATAAGAATCCAAGGAAAACCCAAATAAGTAAGTACCTATGTAGTAACAAGAATCAATGAATGGTCATGTATATTCTCTGGGTATCTATATGTAGAGAGAGAGAGAGAGAGAGAGAGAGAGAGAGAGAGAGAGAGAGAGAAAGATTTATTCAGACACTACCGATAACGAACGATAGCCGTTACCCGTAGCGTCCGCTTAGAATTTGTTTATCAATATCCCGCGGGCACTATGCAATTTTCCGGGATAAAAACTATCCTAAATTCCTAATCGGTTAAATGGTTTAGGCGTATGAAGTAACAAACAAACAGACTTACAAACTTTCGCATTTATAATATTAGTGAGATGTTTGATACACAGTATAAAATAAATTGAGAAGGAACATATTGTGAATCATCATCAATTAGTTACAAAAATGGCCCCACTCATCACAGTGCTGCGGCAAGAAGCAACTCTGGTTTTCAGTGGCACCCAGTGTATACTGCCCTATCAATTGTATTTATGTATGATGTGATCGCTATTTCTGCTAAGATATTTGTCGAACATTCATGTCAACACAAAACCTCCCGCGCCATTATATTTGCATCATTTGCGTCTAATCTATTAAGTGGACGCAAAGGGACATTTAATTTGGAATAGCAGAGCTTTTTTCCCAGGCTCCTCGCTTTAAGCACTTACAAGGCAGTCTGTCAGTTATTCTGTCATTCAAGCAGATAATATGCAACAAATTGGCACTATTGCCACGTGCAAGCATTAAACAGAAAAGCCGCATCGATAGCGGCGCAGGCGCAAGGGGTGAACTTATAGCGGATCCATTTCAATAATCAAATTAGAAAAGTTAAAAATCCCCTGACATAGTCAAAAAGGGGTGACACTAGTTAAAGGCCCGTATACTATCGACCCGATTTTCGTGTACAAGCCCGCCAATTTCAAAATCTATATGAAGAATACCTACTAACCGCTCGAGGCAAGACGGTGCTGTAATTACCTGTAACCTTAAAAATACATACTGCTGACTGGCTCGAGTGCTTGTAAATTCAATAAAGATATATTTACTTTGATTTTGATTACTGCATCAATTACGATTTTACCCAAGATTTTTTATTTATTTAAGTATAAGAATAAAATAATAATGTTTATCAAATTTATAGCTACATAACTAAAATATAAATATCTCAATTCAATAATAATTATTATAGGTACAAAAATTAAACTGCACTTACTGCTTTTATCCGGTATTGCGATTTTGTCAAAAATGAAAAACCAGACTTACTGCTAATACCGACTGCACGGCAGTACAGTAAATCGCTTGTTTTTCTTCCCTCAGACAGAGCATAGGACGGCATCGGCGGCCCGGACGGCAGAAAGGGCCGCGCGACAACACCTGTTCGTCAGCCCTTTGCGCTCGCCGCTGCGATTGTCAACCGACGCCCTTAGCAGGGATGTTTAATCAAATACTGACTATTTACAATGCTTTACTGACTTTTGCAGAACGTGTGCACGGGCTAGTTGCGGAGGCTGTGAGAATGGCATGGGATACTAATAAGACTAAGAGTCATCATCATTCATCATCATGTCAGCCGAAACACGTCCACTGCTGGACATAGGCCTCCCCCAAGGCTCTCCACTCGGACCGGTCTTGTGCTTTCCGCATCCACCGCGATCCCGCGATCTTAACCAAGGCGTCGCTCCATCTTGTTGGGGACTACCGACAGCTCGTCTCCCGGTCCGCGGACGCCATTCGAGAACCTTCTGGCCCCATCGGCCATCAGTCCTGCGAGCAATGTGCCCCGCCCACTGCCACTTTAGTTTCGCAATTCTTCGGGCTATGTCGAGAGTAAGAGTGCTTTACTGCTTTCACATTATACTATTTAATATCGTTATCGCTTTAATAAAAAAAATATCACGGGACAATACACACCAAATTCAAAATTTTCAAAATTCAAAATTCAAATGATTTATTCAGTAAATAGGCCGCAATGGGCACTTTTACACGTCATTTTTTTAAACTACCAGCGCTTTCGGAAAGACCATCATTTGCAGAAAGTCATTTTTTCATAAAAATATAATAACAAATAAATACTTAAAAACATATATTATACAATGAAAGAAAAAAAAACACAAAAAATAATAATAAAAGAAATACAGGGATGTATGGGGTCCCTTAGTTACAATACTAAACACTAACTATATCTAAACTATATCTACGTTCAGTAGAAGTGTAGAATGCTTCCACCGTCATATTTAGTTCTGAAATATACATTTCAGGTCAAGTAACCATTAAGCTTTTGGATTTCGAAGGCAAGTTCACGTCTGCCGCCCCCAAAGTTAGCTCACACGCACTCATGTCATGCTCTGAAAGCAGAGCGGTACCGAGGGCATGGTATTGCTTCCGTTCCCATAAGCTCTATGGGATCGTCTTGGGAACTTCGACGTCGCGAGCCTGTGACTAGAATTTAAACTAAAAATATAAAAGTTTAAAATCCATAAGCTTAACAATATACAGCCTTAAACATAACAATGAGGGCTATCGTTTTTTGTCACACTAGATGGCGCACTGTTGCGTGAGGTTTATAAGTATGGCTTTAAAAGTCTGTTATTACGAGCGTGAAAACAAAGTTTAGATTAAAATCATATTTAATACACCTTAAAACCGTACCATAAAAATATCGAGCATGCCACAGTGTTGCATAGTCCCCGTTTTGTTCGGAAAAAAGGGAGGGCAAAGGTTTCCGAAAGACAAAACTGTCTCAAAACACAGACATTCATTGACCCGGAACGCATATTTGCCATAATTAATTACAGATATTGCAGAATATTCACAAAATTATTCTAATTATAAAGAAACCCGCGTAGCTCACCCAAAAACATTTGACATTTCGGAGACCTCACGCTACACTAGCGCCTCTAGTGGCGAATTCATATGCGATAGCCCTCATTGACCTAGTCCCAAAGTAAGCTTAGCAAAGCTTGTGTTATGGGTACCTACTAAGCAACGGATAAATATAATTATATAGATAGATACATACTTAAATAATTTATTGAATCAGGCGTTACTTTGCGGAGGTCCATATCAATGAATAAGCTAATAAGCTTAACAATATACAGCCTTAAACATAACAAGGGGATGTATAAAGTCCCTGAGTTAATAATAAAATTATTATACAGCAAGGGGATGTATAAAGTCCCTATGTTAATAATAAAATTCCTAATCTAAATAATTCAGAGATGTATATAGTCTCTAAATGTCAAAGTAAACTAATTAAATTAATTAAATTATACAATCTTGAGAGGTGTAAAAAGCCTCCAAGGTCAAAGACTAATAATAATATTAAAATAAAGAAATAGAGATGTAAGTTTAGGTACCTTAGCAAAAACTAATGGCAGCTTTATAATTAAGCTCAATCTCACGATAATAAAGGCTTACAACTCGATACGGATCTTATATAATGTATTCCAGTGTCGTCTTATCTTAATTAAAGATTAAAAATAAAGTTATGTTCTGCTCCTTGTAATCTTTAATAAACGCGACAAAAGGTATAATAATATGTCTAATTTATATTCTTAGTAGCTTTTTCCCGCGGCTTCACCCGCGTCGTATTCGGTTATCGCGCGCTGTTCCCTCGGGAACTCTACATTTTCCGGGATAAAAAGTAGCCTATGTCACTCTCTGGCCCATAAACTATCTCTATACCAAAAATCACGTCAATCCGTCGCTCCGTTTCGACGTGAAGGACGGACAAACATACAAACATTATAAACACAACTATATCTTACGGAAACTAATTGAAGTTTAAGAATGTAGTAGCCTAAATGTTCATTTCAAATTTATAATTACCGCGATTCCGTTGTAGAATCCATCTATCACTATCCCGCAGGAACCATGCAAAATCCGGGGCTAAAATCTATCCTATGTCCTTCCCTATTTTGCTAGGCAAGATAGAGGGAAAAAGGCCCAGAGGACGACCAACCCGATGGTCGGATCAAATTAAGGCGATCACGGGGCTCACTTTGCCTGCAGCTCTGAAACGGGCCGAGGACGTGGGGTGTGTAAGTAGTTCGTTAACGTCTCCGTAAAGGCTTATCAAAACGGGCACGACCTTCGGAAATTTAGAATACGACGAAGAAAAAGAAGATGACCTTCCCCGGGACTTAATCATTCATCTGAATCAGTTCAGTGGTTTAGACGTAAAAACGTAACAAACAAATAAACGAAATGACTTACCTACTTTCGCATTTATGTACCTTAAATTTTAATGGGATATTAATGTTAAGTGAAAAGCATCAAGGAAAGATGTGCACCCTTGTGAAGCGATTTATACTCGTATTTGTAGTTCCTAATCCGCACTGGGCCCACGTAGGAAGTACAGTCCTAGCTCTCATTTTCCCACCAATGGGACGTACAGTCAACTACTAAAAGGACAAGGGCCTAATTCACAAAAGTAATATATAATTCGACATTATTGACTTAACATTAAGGTCGTGTGTATCTATATATATATTTGTAAACTTTGCTGTATCGATATCTTTCTAGTTGACTGTATACATACCATCAGCCAAATAAGTGGTCTATCAATTTTTAAACAAGTTCCTATCAAATGAATATGTCGCTAAAGTCGAACTTTCAAGTTGGCAGACACGTCTATTGGCATTATCGTTTTATGAAATGCAAACGATTATCAACTTTAGGGTGGTAGACTACATATTTGGCTGATGGTACATAGCTGAATGATGTTGTAGTTGATGATGATGATGGTGAAGATATTGAAAAATTCCACATACAACAAACAAAAAAAAACAATTCCTTGTAACTCTACACCCCAAAATTTTAAATCCCAACTGTCATCAACAAAAATAAGGTAGAATATGAAATCAAAGCCCTAATGAGACAAAGGGTTAATGAGTGTAACAATGGATAGGCCGTAAAGTATTGGATTTATTAAGCTGAGACAGCCGGGATCTGATAACTAAGAACTGGTTAAGGGTAGGATGTGTTTGTACTGTTGTTGGCTTGTATTGTTTTTGATTATACTTAACCTGTCCTCTTCCAGAGGCACAAATTTGTGCCCAAATTCCTTTGATCCTGTTATCCTGGGAGATGACAGATTATACTAGTGTATAATTCTTGACTTTATTTCTGAATTTTGTTTCCCTCTAAAAATTGTGTAAGCTCGTTATACGTTACATGTGGTACCCGACCTTCTCTTTTTCAGTTCAGTCTAGTAATTAGCTACTTATTGAGGAATTGATATATATTTTTTTAATTGATTTACAAGTCGTGGTTTCTTTAAATTCAAATTCAAATTAACTTTATTTGTCAGAATACAGTAAAAAATACATTGGTCTTATCATAATTATAACTGTTGTCCTTGTATTCAGCTTGCAAGCAAGCGTACAAATATTTCATTAAATAAGCTAGGTTATTTTATAATTTAATTAAAATAAATAATAGTAAATATCCAAAAATAAAGTCAAGCAGGTCTTTCATCTCAAGCAGAGGATCGTGGGTTCAAACCCCGACTCGCACTTCTGAGTTTTTCGAAATGCATGTGCAAAATTACATTTGAAATTTAACACGAGTTTTACGGTGAAGGAAAACATCGTGAGGAAACCAGCACAAACCTGCGAGGCAGTTCAATGGTGTGTGTGAAGGTCCCAATCAGCACTGGGCCCGCGTGGGATCTACGGCCCAAGCCCTCTCATTCTGAGAGGAGGCCTGTGCTCAGCAGTGCGACGTATATAGGCTGGGATGATGATGATATTGATTTATTTGATTTGAAACCATTTGATGCCAAGCCCATTTAAATTTTATTTTTCCCATGTTGTCACAAATAAATGTTTTCATCAACTACATGGAGAGAGTTACATCGAATGATCGAATCCTTGGCAAAAATCGCTGCGAAAAAGCTTGGTATCCTATCCAAGGTTAGGCGATACTTCACTACGGACCAGCTCATTGGTCTTTACCGAGCCCAAGTCCGATCTTGCATGGAGTATTGCTGCCACCTTTGGGACGGTTCTGCTGAATATCAGCTAGCTGCTTTGGATTCGGTAGAACAGCGAGCAAAGAGGCACATCGGCGTCACCTGTGATGCGGATTTTTGTCGTCAGAGCCTTTGTCATCGCAGAAGAGTGGCTTCCCTGTCGGTATTCTACAGGCTACATTTCGGAGAATGTGCTTCGGAATTGCACGACCTTATTCCACCTGCTCCTTTCTTCCACAGGTCGACCAGAAGTAGGCGGGGTCTCCACCCTTACGTTGTCAGTATTCCAAAAATCCGCAGAAAGCGTTTTAGCTATTCCTTCATCAACCGCACAGCAAAAGAGTGGAATTCCCTGCCTGCGACTGTGTTTCCTGAACACTACAATTTGGCCGCCTTCAAGTCCAGGGTGAATGAGCATTTACTAGGCAGGCGTGATTGTGGCCAAACGCAAGCCCATAATACTGTATAAAAAAAAAACTTTTAATACATACATAACTCGCTTCATCGCAATCGGTTAAGAAAAGAGGGTAACTTAGAGAATAATGTTAAGAAAAAAAATGTGGGTAGTTTTATGTTTTTTCAAATGTTGACTGGATAGTATGACTTCATTTTTGCCAACGTTATGTTCACTCTGGTGTTGTTTAATTAATCGAACATTATTAAAGTTCTCAATGAAGTTGTTACCTTTGTGGTATGTAGAGTTCCAAATGCATCAGTACTTTGTGTGGCGTTTGCGACAGTTGGATCTGTGTGACATATGAGATCTAGAAGAGGAGGCGGGTTCAGCATGTTAACATATTGTTGTCCTACAGACATGGTGCACGATGTGGAAAAACAAGGTAAAGTAGTGCAACTCAATTAAGAACTCATAAAAAAAATTACAGTGCTATTTAAATCTAATGAACTTAACCAGCCACGCACCAGTTAAAATATTCATAGTCAAAGACAAAGTCAAAGTCAAAATATCTTTATTCAATTTATTCTAATAACAAGAACTTATGAATGTCAAAAAAAACTACCACCGTATTCCAGATTATAGCAGAACACAATACACTAGTTGCATAAAAAAATCTTATTAGTCCGTCAGTTAGATTTATAATCATCATCATAAGGATAAAGGATAAATGTAAACAGATGCATCTTTAGATACCTTGTATTTCCCTTAACACAACGCGCCTTAGCCACAATGATCAAATTTCGTTTTTATTGTTAATCCCGGTAAATGAGCGGCGGCCGACGAACAAAAAGACAACCGAGGACAACTCCGGACGGTTTTATTATGACACCGGCTTTGTTGGTATCGATAAGTGCTAATTGAAGATTTGAAGAAACTCAAGTTTAGGAAACAATGTTCGTGTGGAAGGAGCTTTAGGTATGTCTGATTTTTAGTACACTAACATGCCTTAATATCTCACATAACAAAGCGTGCATAAATTTAATATCTGATAGGTACGACTATGTTTTTTAGGGCCGGTAGGACATGTTAGATATTTTTGCACGCTCTGCTGTGGCAGATATTAATGTAGGATACTAAGCTGTACATGTTAGTTAATAATTACGGGGAAGATACATTTTGTGAGGCCCTATGAATAGCACACAACACATTAGATAGGTAACGGGTTTTGGAAAAAAAAAACGAGAAATAATCTGCTGTTCCTGCTTGTTCACGAAAAAATTTTATAGCGGAATAATTATTTGTTAACACTTACACGAATAGGTGTTTTATTGTTTATGTGTCAAGAAAGTATGGCCCACCGACATTTTATTCAACGATTTTAAGACGTCTACTATAATTTTGGTTACGGTTTAAGTTTCAGTCGAAACTAGAGCCGAAACAACCTTCAGTTTCAGCAAAGAAACATGTTTCAATCGGACACTACTAAGTATGCTGCTTTGATTCATCAACATTTTGCTTGCTTCCAAACAAACTTATATATATTTAAACTATATAAATCGACACTTCCATCACGACCGAGGGTAATGAAACCGCCGTGGTTGACGGAACAATGTGATGTTGTATTTCACATTAACATTATGTTCACAAGCTGCCCGCTATTGTCCCCGATGTCTACTTGTGTTTGTGAGCGAGGTTTGTATGGGGCGCAATAGTTGTACATGCATTTACAAATAAATAGAAATATCATGGGACAATTGACACCAATCAACATTCATGGCGAAGACCTATGTCCAACAGTGGACGATCTACGGCAAATATGATGATGGACATCTTGGCTCGAGAATAAATATTCATATTTTTCTTGCAACTAGCAGAGATTGAACTCGAAACTTAATGCTTTAAAGTCAATTTTTTTATAGCCTAAGTTTCTTATCACTGTAGGGAAAAAGCCACTCCGTATTTGTTCAACTAAAAACGTAAAGACGTGTAAGTTGAAGTGGGACTGACCTGGGCGGATACGTTTCTACCGAATGAATTCAGAACTTAAAACTGCCACACAAAGTGATAGATATGGAAATAGGGGCAGACCGAAGCGGAGATGATAGGAGATTAGATTGTCACGTGAGATGACAAGAACGTACCTACGTTTGATAGGCTAAATGGTATAAAATAAATCCGAAATCTTCCTAGGACTTTCCTGTACTTTTGTAGTACTTACCTATAGTTTTCTAGTAGTCCTGGAAATTTTTAGTAGGATATCATATAGATACCTATAGCAGTCTGATACTGCATTTGTACCTTCCCTTACTAAGGTTTCGCGCAGTGCCACGAATAAGAGCGATGGAGAAGTCTCGCAAAAGTCGTAACCAACCTACAATGTGATCCATGGCTACGACCACTCTGCCAGGAGTGTAAGACGAAGAATCGTACGTTGACACTGACTGGCCTTCTTCTTATATCTTGACAAGTTCAAGGTGAAACCCTCTCGCAGTCAGCATTTGCCGCAATTATTAAAAAAAACTTGATAAGTGCAGCAAAGGCTCCCTGCGGAGACCTTGAACTTGTCAAGATATAAGAAGAAGACTTGTGCATTCCTGTCTGGAAATAAACTCGCTCAAACATCTCCATGTAAACCAGCCGCATCCTCATTGTAGCGGCACCATTGAAACGACTACCTATTGTTGTTCCGTTTATAAGACAATATCCTGAGGTTTTCACATGCCCTTTTATTTGCTTGCGCGCCCTTTGAAAATGCCGCGGCGGCTTGGCTTGACGATTCATTAAAATGACTTTTTGTGATGCATTGACTCTGTGCAGTGTGAATTGAGTTCATTCATTTGTTTTTCATTGAATTTTATGTCGCTAATGACGCAACTGTGATTGTATCTGTAATTTGGAAGAAGGTAGGTATGGCGTGGCGCCATAGCAACTCGATTTCCACTGGGTTGTGTAAATGGTTTATGGGCAATGCTACGAGATGACATGTTTTTGTGTGCTTGACCTCAACAACTCTGGTGGCACTATATATCTGACCGGAGTCGTCATCAACTGAGCCTCTCACGGGTCCCTTACAAATCGGCATTACGCCATTCAAATTCCGCTTCTACTGGGCGATCACAATGGGCATCCTTACAGCCCTAAAACCCACATCGCGGCGACCTGTCACCGTGGGCTATACCATTATCAGCTCCTCCGGGACCACAATAAGTAGATTTAACGTCGCTCTACCCTTTACTACTACCTTCCTGTGTAGAAACAGACTCCCCTAGATACTTAACGTCGATGATGATAAGTACGGCAAAGGTTTTGTACCTACACTAAAACAAGACGAAGCCGGTAACGCTGTTTATACCAGACAAGCCAGTGCCAGTGGGACGACAGCCAACACTGACTTCGTCTATATAGCTTAATTGTGAGGTATTGCATCCGAAGACATGCCTAACTCAAATGTCTCTCTTTGGGTTGCCTAACGAAAATGTTTCCACCCCGCCATTGCTAGGTAGTCGTGCGGGGTAAGGGCTCGTGTTTTTTTACAAGTTTTTATTTAGTTTCACCTGTCCCGTTGTCTGTCTGTCTGTCTGTAATCAAATCTTGCAAGTTAAATTCGACCAACGTCCAGTAGTTGGATTGACTTGAAATTTGGTATACTGATATGTAAATTGCGTGACAATACGATAATCTGGTAATGACATCCTGGTAGTCCAGCCAGGATCGTCTCCACAGGACGGGACTCTTCAACGGTTAATGGCATCGAATTGAAATTTGGTATGCAAATGTAGTTTCGGTGACAATACAAGTACAGTCAACAAAAAGTACAGTCATTAAAAAAAACATGTACTTATTAAAGACGAATGAATGAATGTTTTTTTTGCCAAAAACTTGTTTTAATAAGAAGGACCAAGCGTAGTAACTACTCCAGCAGTTGTGTACTTTTTACTTACAAATATTCCGAGGTTTATGGAGCGTTAAAACTTGACAGACTATCTAATATACTTATGTTGAACAAGTTAAAGTGAACAGAAACCTTAAAATTTTCTGACCATTTTCAGTCTTTCTCTTCAAGTCTCTGCAGGTGGAAGGACCTTGTGCAAGGTACGCCCGGATTGCTACCACCATCTTGCTCGCTAATCTTACCGTGAAGCAGCAGTGCTTGCACTGTTGTGTTTCGGCGTGGAGAGTAAAATAGTCGGTGAAATTACTGGCACTTGAGATATCCCGTCTTAGGCCTCTAGGTTGGCAACGCATCTGCAATACCCCTGGAGTTGCAGATGTTTATGGGCGGTGGTGATCTCTTACCATCAGGAGACCCACTTGCTCGTTTGCCATCCAGTCGAATAAAAAAAAGGCATAGACTAATTAATTTTAAATTTAATTTCCATATAGGTACTCCAAACAACTATAAGTATAAAGTTTTTATACATTAGAATGCTCGCTTGCAAATCTTAAACAGTTAGACTTATACTTACCTTAACATTTCGAAATATATTCACGGAGGATCCAAAACCGATATTTTTCTGACCCCTATCTACCATTTCTGACAGTTGATTTATCCATAGTATTACTTTAAATCGTACGTGCTACTCCATTGACAGATGACTACAATCAATAGATACGTGACGGCACCCAAGCACGCATAACAGGAGATAGCACGTGCTTACCTTTCTGTTAAAAATATGATATGCCATTATAGGCAACTAGCTTTTTTCGCGATAAATTCGTTAAAATTTTCCTAATGTCGATCCCAGGGTCTCAACCTATCTTCGTCCTAAATTGGTTCAACATTATTTTATTTTATTTTATTTATTTGGGGCATCAACAGTAAAACAGTACATTATAAGCGTGAAAAAGTAACAAACAGGGAGACAATAGAGTTACTTTCGCATTTATGTATTAGTTTGGATTTGAATAATTATTTTGGGTGAACTTGGGTTCCAGTTTCGCATTTGTGTCAAGATTTTGTTTTGAATACTCGTACTGAGGCCCATATAATGAACGTTTTTACCTTGCTTGTCTGCTACTACACGCACACGACAGCTTTGTGATTCCAAATCCCAAACATAAATATAATTATATACTCTGCAACATAAAATTTGGCCCATCTACATAGGAAATTATCAATTTTTGCATACACTTCAGAGCAAGATTTTTTGCCGCTCAGTAGGTATATATCGAGTGTTAGAAAATAACAAGGCAACTCTCGTCGTGATTGCTTTATGGTGATACCTCAATCCAGTGGTTAAAACACGGTTAAAAAAACAATGACTTATAACATCTTAATGTCCAGTATCATGACGATATAACTTAGTTGTCTTTTGAAAAAAAGCGAACGTGAGACGGTCATTTTCAAATAGAACGGCGAAACACTTAAGATTATTTGTTTCAAGTGATTGCTGATTTTTTTGGAAGAAAAATGTAAAATGAGTCATGATACTAAAGTAGAGATGATAAATAAAATAAATAAATAAATATCATGGGACACTTGACACCAATTGATCTAGTCCCAAACTAAACAAAGCTTGTACTATGGACACTAGGCAACGGATAAACATACTTATATAGATAAATACATACTTAAATACATATTAAACATCCAAGACCCGAGAACAAATATTCGTATTATTCGTACAAAAATCTGCCCGGCCGGGATTCGAACCCGGGACCTTAAGCTTCGTAGTCAGGTTCTCTAACCACTTGGCCATCCGGTCGCCATATAATTCGGTCGCGATAATTTAAGAAGACTTTCACAAAATGAGTGTGAACAGATCTCACGATATATACGCCATCTAGCGATATTTGGCCTAACGAAAAACTCTAATTGTAAACGAATCCAAATATTTTTCTAGTACCTACTCGTAGTGTTGCTCAAAGAATTAGTAGTAGTTAGTGGCGTTGGGCTGGCCACGTCTGTCGCAGGATGAACCGTGGAGCAGACGAGTGCTCGAATGGAGACCACGGACGGGAAAACGTAATGTAGGGCGTACTGAGTGAGGCACGGTGGACGGACGACCTTAATAGGGTCGCTGGCGGCGGATGGATGCGAAGAGCTGAAGACAGAGTTTTGGCGCGCCATGGATGAGGAATATCCAGCAGTGGACTACTGTAGGCTGATGATGATGATGATCTAGTTTGATGTTAGTTCTCAACCGAGCCTCAATGTTTGTTATGAATTATGATTATGAATTTTCCTACCAAGTATCCTGGATAATTTGTTACAAAACAGTTTAACAAGAAGCCATCTGTAGTATTACACAGTAATTTAAAAGAAACTAAAAAAAAACAATCTTAGTTAAAATGTGGTTAAAATAATAAAAGCAACACGTCTTTCTCTCCGACACTCATTCACTCCATCTCCCTCATTCGATCATCACATTCAATCAGTCATACCTTGCTGCCTGTGCCTAACTTCAGGCACACTGTACCTAAAATTACATAATGCAAAACAAACAAACTAAATGATAAAAACAAACATTAACACCTAAGTAGTCTTTCAACATAATATCAAACCATCATAAAAGGCTCGGTGTCTCAAATTATCTGCATCCCGATTATATTTTTTGTTTTAAGAAACAAACAAACAGACAGAGTTGCTTTCATATTTGTTATTTCACATTTGCAGAAAAAACTAAAAACAAACGACAAACCTGGTGTGTGTGAAGTTCCCAATCCGCACCGGGCCCGCGTGGTAACAACGGCCCAAGCCCTCTCATTCCGAGAGGAGGCCTGTGCCCAGTATTGGGACGTATATAGCCTGGAATGATGATGATGATGGTGAAATAATAATAGCCTCCGTTGCGTTCCAAGCTGTAACACTAGATTTTGTCAACATACCTAAGTTTTGTTCTGTAGTCATTTCTTCCTGTCTATCCACACTCTATACGACTAACATTTTCAGTCATCAAGGCAGTATTGTCTGAACGGCGATAGGATAAAAGCAAACGTGGCGTTATCTCATAACAAACGGGGGCCAATAAAAAGTGTGATGACGGCAGTAGCCAATATGAGAAATGTTGATGCATTGTAAATATAAAATTGGAGCTGGTACAACCGCTTTAACAAATTATTTTAAATGAATCTATATCTTTTGTTTAACGATCTTGGAACCACAACCATTTCCACTTCTTTCTGTTACGCGGAGTAAGATGAGAGTAGAAAGAGATAGTACTTCAATGAGACCGCGAGCGCCCGCGCGTTTGACAATACGGCCTCTGAAGTGCTTGTGATTTGTAAACACTGGCTTTTCCCCGTGATTCAGGAACCTTTCGATCTAGAATTGATATGAGTTTGCAGGTTTTTATATAATTTCATCGGAAATTCTCAATAATTACAACGTGTTTTTCATAAACATTGCACGAAGAATATCCATGTTATATTTCGCACACATTATCAAAACATTTACATACGAACGAGATCCCGTGGACATATATCAAGCTCAGGCAAACGCCTCTAAATTTATCAAAGTTTATGTACAAAATTACATTCAAATAATAATAATAATACTTTTATTTCGGAGATAAAAATTATCTAAATTATCATCAGCCTTCCGGTGAAAGAAAAACATAGCAACTTACTAATTTAATGGTGTGCGTGAAGTTTCGAATTCGCATTTACATTTACAAAAGATACCCTGTGCCTATGCCCATCTATGGGTAATATCATGATCAAGATTGTTTTTGTTCATATTATAACAACACAATACAATGAATTTTTATTGAACACCAACACATAATAAGCAGTACAAAAATATCATACACGACCGAATTACCAGCTCTATATTGTTCCAAATTCAATCGTCTGATGTATGCCGACCGGCGTATACGATAACGCCGGGACAAATACAAATTGATAAACAAAAAGACACGTTTATGTATATGTTATATATGTTTACCGCGATACTGGAGTGGGGAATAATAAGGCAGATAGCGTTTTGCTTCTGGGTACTTATTTTAGCAATAATACGGCGTACATTCCAGGATAGTTATGCCTTCTTCAGTTTAGTAAGAATTTGTAGCTCAATAAATTGTTAAGCCGAGATTAGACTTGCACGAAAAATCCTGCAAATTGCATTACATTGCGGCGCTAGATTGACCACTACAAAATTGCACGATTTTTCTTGCAAGTCTAAACTCGGCTTAGATAGCGTCGCAGATGTGATTAAAACTAAGGTTTACTTGAAGGCTTGCGTTTCTAATTTTTTTTTAAATCCTAGATGTACTTCTTGGATGAATCTTAGAAGTTAATAACCTACTTTCTATTACGGGAATATCAGAAAATTTGGCAGAATATTTAAAGTAGATCGGATTATAGCAGCGACGGATTTAAATGCGATGTTTACTTTCGCTTTGCGGTGTTTAGTTTTCTCGGAACTTTTGTTTTCACGGAAGGTGTGTTATTATTTGAAGTCTGTTCTGTTTACTTCTCTTAAATTACTTTTTTTCGATAAGGTCCTTACATAGGTAAATACTTAGCTGAGTACATAGGTAGTTAAAAACGAATGGCCAAAAACTCAAACAAAGTAAAAAACCTTTCACGCCATTTTTCACCACTTCCATTCCCGCACTTTACCTACAACCCGCACTTTCGGCCAATTAAAAATATATCACTACAACCCATTTACAACAATTCGATCAAAACCCCAAAAAAGCTTTCAAAAGAAAAAAATCACCCACTCCACTTTACCCCACTTCTACCAACCACAAACCACCAACCCACACTTTCGGCCAATTACAATTCAAAATCATCTATCACTACGCTCTGCGCAGGCGCCTGTGCCATTGTCGGCGTACGGACGGACATGTCAATGGCGACCACTAACTAGCGCTAGCTGTGAACTCATACAAATAGGCGGCGGAATGCGATGTCCTACGAGATACCTTAGCCCTAATCATGTTGAAGGCACAATTGGTACGAAATAAAAGCACACCGGCAGTTGTAAGTTCAAAAGTACCATTGACTGCCAACTAAAGTTGGTGGCAAAATTAGCTGAACAAGTTTGACAGATCAAAATGTTGCCAGACATGAGAATACTTTAATAGTTATAGGATGTGACTCATGCAAATAGGTGGAGGAATATGATGTCCTGCCAGATAGGTAGGTACGTCAGCTCTGATCATGTTGAAGGCATAATTGGCACGAAATAAAAGCAGTAGTAAGTTCAAAAGTTGTACTATATTGACTGTCAACTAAAGTTGGGGGCAAAATAAGCTGAACAAGTTTGACAAAAAAATGTTGCCAGGCTTGAGGAAACATTCAATAAGCCATTTGGAAAGAACTCCAATTATTAACACAGCTTGCAATTATTCAGTGATATTAACTTTTTAATTGAACATAACGGTTTAAAACCGTGCAAATTGATTTTTATTCACACGTGCTGCGATACGATATTGTTCTAACATTCAAAAATAAATTGTTTTGGCAAATTGCTGTAAAATAATAAAGTAATTTTAGGATTTATATGTTCATTTGGAACGGAAAAACACGAACTAGGTAAAATAAGGTTTCAATTAAAAGCTTGTCATTAACACAATCAACACACATTTACGATAAATTTATGTACTTACATACGAAGCAAATGCCAATCGATAGAAATTATTTCACATAATTGCGCCTTTGTTGATACAAAGGCGCAATTACAAACGCTCACTACCACGCCCAGAAATAATTAAAATTAACATCAAAAACGTGTGAAAACAAATGAATAACGATCCCTTGCTGCAGTTAACCAGCCATAACTAAATGAACAAGCAATTTATATCAAAATTAGGTGCAAATTGTATAAAATGTTCATACAATTAGACGAGTGCAGGAAAGCTAGCACGCTCCATTCCGAAATATGCTTCACGCACTGCTGCTCCACTGTTTTATTTGCTGTTGGCAAACTAAACTAACACTCTTACGCAACTAACATAAAGCCTAAACTCGCGTACTTTATATTTATTGATACACAAGAATACCTTGGTTCAAAAACGTACATTGTTGACGTTGAAGAATGATGTAGAAAATTTAAAAACGTTCTTATTTGTGGTGCGTTAAGGAAGAATAAGTAAGGTTTTTTTCAATTGTCAAAGGCAAAGGGAACTTGGTTTGAGATTGCACGTCGCGCACGCGCTTAGGTTTTTTATTGTGCGATTACAGGGTTAACGGGGCATGTAATAGCGTGATGATTGTTGTTGATTGGTCGAACAAAAACGACCCGTTGTTTGCACGATAAATTAACTTAATTTTTATGTTTTTATGAGGGGCGTCGCGGTACAACGCGTTCGTCGTTTGCGGAAAATGGATTTTTCTGGTGGTTGATTATAAAAAATAAGTTATTTAATTAAGTCTTGGTTTGAAATTTAATTAAGGCTGCGTTTTCATCATCATCATTTCATGTGATTCCGGAGCGGTACAACTTAGGGATCTTTAAAAAACGAGCCTATCAGTCTTTCAAAGGGCCGGCAACGCACCTGTGATACTTAGATAAAAGAAAAGATGTGCGAGGATGTGTTGCGAGGAATGTGTTTATCATGAACCAATAGAAAAACTTCATTTATCTCCCTCCTCCGAGCTGTTTCCACTAAAAGCTGTGCTGTGCGATGATAGGTAAATGAAGGTATTACTTTTTAATTGGTGTAGTGACGATCGGTGAAAGTCTGCTGGTAGAAGCTGAGTCGAACCGAGGACAGGGTGGAATGGCGCTCATTGGTCTATGTCCAGCAGTGGACTGCTATTGGAATAGAATAGAATAGACTAGAAATGTTTATTCGCTTTTTCACAAAAATACTATTTAAACAAAAAATAAAAATAAAAACATATTTTTGTGAAATCGCGAAGCGGTCCCAGCTCAGCATGGTGTTGGCCGTATAGGCTGATTACTTTTTAAATATATTCACTCTAAATATATAATATATGTCTACTATTTATTTAAGCATTTACACCTACAGCATCATTAGGAGTGCGGGTGCGTTGCAGGCCTTGCAATAGGCGATACACTCTAGCTAGATGGAAAAACCCCAGCAGCGAGTCCATTCCATATTTTACACGTGCGAGGTAGAAAGGAACGTTTTAACCGCATAGTGGAAGAGCTTTAAATAGAGATGGTGTGGGTAAAAAGCACCCTTACGCGGAGTGCTACGGTGATAGAACTTATCAGATGGGATGAGATTGAGGAGTTCGTCGGAACACTCCTAATGTAGATCCTATAAAAAACGCAGAGAGAACTAACGTCTCTTTCATATTCCGAGGAAGCCTGTACTCAACAGAGGGACGTATATAAGCTGGTAATAATTTAAATTAAGTATAATAACCTCTACAATGTAACTAAGTCGCCCTTTAAGTTTCTACTGAATATTTTTCCAATAAACGTCTATTTGCTTTGTCGGCACCAAGCAAATCACCGATCGAAACTAATTTGACACAGCTCTTTCTAGCCGTACGGCGCCGGACAGTGCCGGACAGAGCCGGACAGGGGACAGGAGCATCGTGTCACTTACCGCCTAATTGGTCACTGTCCGGACAGCAAGCAAGGCGGCTCCATTTGTAATTAAATTACGGATAGGTTTGAATACTGTAGATAGGAGAAGTCGAAAAGGCTTTTTAGGTTGGTACTTGTATTAATCATAGACTAGTAATAAGTGGGATAGAAGTGATATTTTTTTTGTCCACCGTTGATGTTGCGACTTTTTTTCGGCTCTCACTTTTTACGATAATTTAGTAGATTAAGGTAGGTACAATTGCCTCACCAATGATATTATAATGCTTAATGAATCATCACTTCTGCAAAAAACTTTTTTTTGTGCGCATTTACCTTGGTTGAAGTATATTGATAGATGGCGCTGATGTCGAGTTATCGTATTTATTCTAGTGCTGCTTTTCCGGACTGGACAACATCTGCCGGGCCCGCTAGTATGTACCTACCTTTATAACTTTATTGTCCGCGTTTTTAGCTTCCGTGACATTTCTATTCTTTTTATTATTACGCTCATAGTTCTGTAGTATTAATAGATAGTGTTAAAAAGGCATATACTAGTTTACTAACCTTTAGCATGAATTCAGGTATGAAAACAATGAAAAGTTTAACTATAATAGGGCCATAAAAGAAAAAAAAACAAAGAAAGAAAGAAAATACATTTATTTAACGCCATAAAAACAAACATACAACAAATACAAGACATACATGACGCTAAACAGGTCCCCACTCAGCATAATGCCACGGCAAGCTGACACATGAATTTGGGACTTGAATTTGGGGTGCGACATCGAAAACCTTGAATACTCGGGCGCTACAACTCCGTTCTATCAGAGGTGGCCTCATGTTGTGGAAAAGGTAATGCCTGAGCCTGGTGCACCCTTAGCAACAACGGGTAATTTTGTAATTTGTAAATTTAAGTATTTGCGACATTAGTTAGCCGTTGGCTAATATCCAAGTGGGGGGTCGGGATACATTAGGGTCAACAAATTGGACACCAACAGCACCCGGTATTTTTATAAAGCCATTTAGCCTCCTGCCTACCAGAGGTAGGCTTTTACTTAGGTAGGCTTTTTACTTTTTTTTAATATATTTTTGGAACTTTCAAATTATATTACTTAGGGCTTAATATATTCAGGAAAAATAGAGCAAAAAATCTCCGGATTTTCCTACTAGTTTTTCACTATGTACTTTACGACGAACATCAGTGTTCAATTATAATTATTTTTAATGGCCTTCCCAAAGGAAGCATGTAGGCACGAGGTTAGTTTTTAACAAACTAACACAACATCATCAATACAGTTGATAGCCTTGTAACTCTCATAGACTTGACTACTTCTCCAGGAGAGATAGAAGTCGATCACTGGACAACTGGACAATGCTAAAAGTAAAGAATTGTAAAGTCTACTAATAATACTTGTAGGTATATTGAAATTGACGTCATATTCAAAACGGTACATGTAAGGTGACTGGGACGATTGTAGCTGGGGGATATTGTATCTGAGCCGTCTGATGGCGTCCTTACGACGCCATATTCTTCTCGGCCATTTCACGTTTGTTCGCCAGAAGACTGTCTTCACACAACACACTGATCATGGCGAGCACGGCGTCGTAAGGAGGTCATCAGACGGCTCAGATACAATTATCCCCCCAGCTACAATAGCCCCGGGTCACCTTATTGTCTGAATAATATTACAAAAAAAAAATCAGAGCTATCAATAATCGTAAAACGCATCGCAGTTGAAAAGTTACGTAAATGAATAAATTTGGATCTTATCTTTAGGTAAGAGAATAAGAATAATTTATATCTACATTAACTCTGTGAAACATTAATTGGACTGCACTGTAGTTGTAAAAAGTTATCATTAAACTTGTTAATGTTTTGCTTCACTTTGATATATAAAAGTAAAGTGTACTATAATAAAGATAACGATACGAAAAACTTGTTTGTCATTTAATGACTAAATAAAATTTCACAGCTAGGTACTATGAAATCTAAAGTCACACATTTTCTAAAACACGCGTTTGAATTGGTTACTATTACTCTATTATTACTCATTGCGGAGGTAACAGGAAAACTGTATCAAATATTTCTAAACTGGTGACTTTTTAAACAAAGCATCCTAAAATTCTAAAGCCTTATTTCCGAGAAAAGCAAACACGTCAACATCCATTTCATTAATCTAAATTAGATATTCCACCATCCCGTCACTAGTCGGTCCACCGATAAGTTACCGAAATAAGTGGCCTTACAGTAAACATAAAAACCAAAGAAAAAAGCCGATCCGACCGAAACTCAATTATCTATATGATGGTATACGACCAATTGTCCAAAGCTGGACCAATAAAATTAATCCAACAGCCAACGCCATTACGTACTGGCCAGTATTAATCTCGAAGCGTTGATTAGTAAAACTATAAAAGCGGAAGTATCACAAGAATGCGGTTAATGACGGCTGAAACCCGATTTTATGGGTGATCGTTAAAATGACCGACAATTGTCTAATTGTTACTATATACAACCGACATCGTGGGAAGACACCACGCGACTGAGTGAAAGTCACTTCGAACCAGCGACACCCGACTTCTAATTTCAAACCGTAATCAGAACAACGAATCGCTTTTAACTTACTTCCAAATTCAAAATCAATTTGCTTTTTATTGTGTCAAAAGTTTAGTGACTGCCACATAGACACGTTGTGATTTTTTTTAAATTAGCGTTTAATTACGGTACCGTTTTAACGAAGAGAAATCGGAATGTAATAAATTAACCATAGATGTTAATAACACCTAAGATTTAAGATTTTAAGAATTGGAAACAGTCGCGAACGGTTATAAAGTATGACGGTTCGATCACGAATATTTAATGTGAGCCGTTTATATTTATCTACTGAAATATAATGGAAATTTGGTAAGTATGCTTATAATAAACAGAAGAAGAATCCAAAAGTTAAGTAAATATACTTAAAAACATATATCATGGAAGGATAATAATTAATGCTAATCGCAGCTATCAGTCCGGGATGGTAAAGAACACCGAATGAATATTCTAACACGTTTTAGTTCAAACTGTCAATTTATACATGTTCGAAGTAAATTAAAAACAAGTGACAAAAACATGTTAATTTAACAGTGAACTGGTATTTTCGAGGGTAATAAATTAAAAGTAATCTTATCGCTGGCAATAAAATCAGTGTCAAAATAATAAGCTTTCCCCAAACACTGCTTTTATCGCCCTCGCAAAATAAACAGCAGAACATTTTTTAGTCCTTCGTCATATTTCTGGGCAGATATAAAAGGACTATTCAAGTCTATATTATGTTACTGAACTAGTAAGTTACAGCTTTGAAAGAAAGAAAGAAAGAAAATACATTTATTTAACGCTATAAACACAAACATAGAACAAACGGTGAAATTACTGGCACGTGAGGTATCCCATCTTAGGCCTCTAGGTTGGCAACGCGTCTGCGATACCCCTGGTGTTGCAGATGTTTATGGGCGGTGGTGATCTCTTACCATCAGGAGACCCACTTGCTCGTTTGCCATCCAGTCGAATAAAAAAATAAATAAATAAATAATGCCACGGCAAGCCGTGGCGCTGATTTTCAGTGAGGACCTTATCAAAAAAAAAACCGGCAACACCGGCTTACACAGTTCAATCGTGTGTAGACCTCATCTGCACTGTCCATTAAATAAAGGGGCCAATCGCTGGCCAGTTTATTGTAAAATAAGTTTTTGTTATGAATTCCCATGCTTTAGCTAATTAATTTGTAACTAAATTAACGATGTCTATCCTCGTAAGGCTCAACGTAATTTAGGACATACATCAAAGCCAATGTCAACTTTTACTAATTGACATTAAGTCTCAAATTCTAATAATCTAAATTTAACGTGGGCCTTAAGGAGGTACTCCTAGAACAAATTGTATAAAATCAAAATGACCAAAACTCAATTACAGTTCAGAAAATACAGCTTTGTGGCGAACAGGCAGACAGACCAATATTTTCAGTGTTTTTTTTTTAATTTATCAATATTTTAAAATATATATTTGTTAAAACATGAGCGACAGTTTTCGGCAAGGTCCTGTTTTCTGGCTGTCTATCTTCATAGTGAAACATGTAAGATGGACTGTGAAACAAAAAGCAAACGAAATAATATGATAGAGGAAAAATATATTGACTTTCACAACACAACCACTTACAACGCTAATAACATTGACAACTAAAACTAGAAAAACAAATAAGTATACTGAGCGGCAAAAATCTGGCCCTCAAATGTAGGCAGTTATAGGTAATTTTGTATGGAGACTGGGCCAAGTAAGTTTGCAACACACAGTTTATTCTACTAGTAATTTAATTGCAATTAAAATAAAAGCTTATAAAAACAGTAGAGTAGCTGCTCACTTCTTTCCGAACCCCTCCCCCTGCCCCCCACAACCACCGTTACCACCAACCGCACCGCCGAAACAATAAAATTGGCCGCCCCTCCCACCGCGCGCATCGATAAATCAACAAAAACACAATTATACAAAATTACACGGCCATGTATAATTAAAAACGCCCGTAATTCATATAGTGTCAATTATTAACAAATATTCGAGAGACCACCTACTGTTTTTGTTTTACTTCATGTAGGTTAACTAATACGACGAGATTTGTTGTTAAAAAACTAGTTGGTACTGCTTGTGTCTTGGGATGGTGGCATGAATTATGGGTTTGTTTTATTGAAATCGTAGTTGATACAATGTGTAATACGCGAAAACATGTTTGAGTATGGTGACCATGAATAAGGCTGTGTTAAAAAAATATATTTTTCACGACACTGTTCGAAAATGTGGCCATAGATAACCTAAATCCAGTACCCAAAACTGCCTATATTCGTATATGTAGGTACATTTAAAAGCTGACTCATTTATGGCTTGCAA
The DNA here is from genome assembly GCF_025370935.1 of Choristoneura fumiferana. Classification (NCBI taxonomy): domain Eukaryota; kingdom Metazoa; phylum Arthropoda; class Insecta; order Lepidoptera; family Tortricidae; genus Choristoneura; species Choristoneura fumiferana. Next base: position 7,732,115 of record NC_133486.1, read on the forward strand.
AACATGACAACAATGTAACTTATTACGAAAACAGGTCGTATCAATATAATGTATTTCATAATACGATACGACTTTTTAGAATATAATTACTGAATTTCATTCCCGGCGTGCTGAAGTGGCAGTTGGACCAATCAAAAGTAATCGTCTGCTGCATGTGAAATTAAATTGACCAATGAGAATGCATCGGTCATGACTTTAAAGAGGTGTCTTTTTTTTTTCTTAAACGCATAACCCGGGTCGGCCTTCAAACTAACTTGTTCATTTATTATTTTACTTTTCAGCATCTAAAACAATGTACTATACAATAAAAGATTTTTGCTGACTGTATTTTTTGTTGCCTGTTCTTGCATTGTCATCCAACTGACATACGCGTACCAAATTTCAAGTCAATCCGACCACTGGAAGTGGATCAGCATTGACTTGCAAGATTTGAAACAAACAAATATTTAAAATATCAGAGTTACGACGTTTAAACAACGCATTTCTTATAGATATTAATTTCTTATAATCTACAAGTAACTGAAAAACTATATTGTATTTCGACGGTTGAAAGGCTAATTCATCTAAGCGACATTTATTGAGATATTGAGTTAGGTATGTACATGTTCGGAATCAGTGAATTTTTATCTCTGTCGTTTGAGCTATGTTTCAAAATTTTCACAAAAATGGCGCTTAGATCAATTAGCATTATCCGTCATCAACCGTCGATTTAGTTAAAATAAATTTTGGTAAGTGATTTCGGAGATAAGGTGGTCAATTGTCGTCTACAGTACTTGATTAGATTGTATTAGGGTACATTGAATACATGATCTAAATATTTGAAAACCCTGCAACCAGACCTTACTTTAACACATTATACGAAGCAGATTAATAAAAAACTTTCACTGAAAGAAATAAAAAAATGTTACAAAATTCTGGCGTGAATAAACTACATAGAAAATAATGCCATATTACTTAGTTTATGTGAAAGATACTTCTGTTATGCCGTCTCTATGTTTAAACAGATACAGCATCATAGTTATTTGTTACAAAAGATAACATAGGTACTTAACAGAATTATAAAGCAGAGGGAAAATTTTAGTCAACTGATCAGTACCAATACCATGAGTTTACAGTGACCGTACTCGATAGCGACGGCTACAATAATTTACGCCGTCACTATCGAGTACGGTCACTGTAAACTCATGGTAGTGGTACTGTCCTTATTCATTTTTACGTAAGTACGTATGCGCGGAAGCATCTTTTTGGTCACAAAATTAACACGTTGCCAAACCTGCTCTTAATTGTACCACCATAACCCACACTAGGAAACTAAACTAATGGATCAAAATTAACGAACCACTCATAAAATCAAACTTAATTTATGGCTTAATCCTTCATCAACGAGAGATTTGGCAAATGATAATAATCTTATTAGTTGTTCTCATTAGCGAAGCTATTTCATGCATTTTGTATGGGAATCTATGGCGCGTCCGGTAGATTTCAAATTAGTTTATTGGTAGATTTAATCTGGTAAGTTGATGGTGGAATTAATGGAATTTGATTTATGGGAAACAATCAGATGGTGAAACAGACGAAGCATAAGATAAAAATAATTTTGGAATAGTGATAAATTAGGTAGTGCTAGTGCGTTAAGGATTTATATCTTAATGTTCCATATAGGTACAGGGTGAAATTTTGAACATGATTCAAAATTTGTATTTATAGCTTAGTTAATGCTCGAAAAATATAGGACAGTTCAGTCATTTATTTTTGTAATTAGTCTGATTAAATTTTGCGGTTTCGATACACGAAGTACGTGATTTTATTTTTGCAATGTATGGAAAACACTGACTTATTTCAACAAATAAGTCAATGCTAATACATTGACTTATTTTTTTAAATAAGTTTTCATTTTTTTATTTTTTTTATGAAATAGCTGGAAAACTACATGCGGATCACCTGATGAAGTGCGGATGCGTTGCCAGACCAAAGGAGAGAGGGAGAGTTGGGGAGGGGAGTAGGGCCAGAGAAAGCTATATTGTCCAGCATTAACTGAGCTAGAAACACTAATTTTGGATCTCATTCAAAATTTCATCCTGCAGTTTCCATTGCAGTCCATGGATTTTTTTTCTTTTCTTTTTTCATTCTAGCGGGACAGGGGGATACTACGAAATTCGAAAATCGAAGTTCGTATCATACCGTCCCTCTGTGTTAAATAATATTAGCGTCCGTCAGCTGGACGATAAGATACGAAGTTTGAATTCTGCACTTCACAGTATAAGAACAGGAAAGGCGCAGTCCACTTTTCTCTTAGGAGATGCGAGTTTTTGCGCTGAGAGTTGCGCGCACGCATTGTAATACTGTCTGACGAACTGTCACTAATGCGGTGGGGCGGTGCTTTTACGAGCTACATTATCTTTTACTTTGTTTCGCTCGCATTTATCACTAAGCAAGGTTTAATTTACACGGAATTCCTAAAAACTAGAATACTTAAAGTGCAATACTTCTTTATTTAAAGAAAGAAAGAAAAATAGTTTGTTTACAACAACAGCAATGACACATACGGTACACAGGTTAGAAAAGTACATAATTACTGCGAGGGTTGCCTGGTCAAACCCAATTACTCGATCTAATAATTCATAAAATATAATATAGAAATATAGAGGTACCTACAGTCAAGGAAGCAGGGCAATTCTTTCACGGCTTATTTTGATTTCGATCTGATATGTTAAAGATAATGCAATACTAACCCTTAAAAATAAGACTAACAAACTATGGATCCTGGTCTGCAATAAATCATTTTTAATTTTAATTTAATTTAATTTATCTCCTTAGCATGCTAATAGTAAACATTGCAAACATTTTACTAACATAGTGTATCACTGATGTCTCCTGACTTACGGGGCTACATAGACTAACATACACACTAATCAGTTGCTTGACCCACCTGGACACTCAAAAACCAATTTTATCACACACAAAGAATGGTAACCCGCTTAGAATTCAAGTACTTTTGTAGGTACTACAAAAACCAAACGTGACGTATAATAAGGCGGTCGCCGTACAAGGCGAATATTACAATTTGTAAGACAATGCTCCTGCGCAGCTCGCAAAAACTAATCGCACCAACCCGGGAAGACGAGTTAGAGCTGCCATTTAAACAGCAGCGCTACTACGAAATTCGAAAATCGAAGCTCGTATCGTACCGTCCCTTTCACTCTCGTATTAAATAATCTAGTTCCGACTGAAAGTATAATTCTACTAGACAGTATTACAAATGTGAAAGTTTAAAAGTGCGATTCTTTGAATATTTTTTACTGATTTTTTAGTTTTAATAAAAATGCCAAATCGAATGGTATTTTTTAGGGTTTCGTACCTCGAAAGGAGAAAATTGAACCCTTATAGGATCACTTTGTTTCCGTCTGTCTATCTGTCAAGACCCTTTCTTTAGGAACGCTTGGAGGTATCAAACTGAAATTCATATCAAATACTCAGGTCTACTGTGCCTTGGAGCTGTGAAAAATCAAACATCTAAGCCAACGCAGTTAACAGATCTTATGCTGCAAATTTTCGACACTCGCAAGGGAATCAAAACCTACAGGGTACTTCCCATGAACTCAGAATCTTGAAATTTGGTACGAAGCAACGTCTTATAGCACATATAAAGGAAAAATTGCGAAAGGCATACATTTTTAGTTACATCATAATAAAAATATTTATACGGAACCCTCGGTGCGTAAGTCCGACTCGCACTTGGCCGGTTTTTTACGATACTTACCTATAGTTAAAAGCACACCCGGGAGACAATCACGGCTTTTAAGTTGCAAACATATTTACAAACGTTCTTTCTTTGTATGTATATTTCGTCCCATGCGACGAAAAAGGTTGTATGATAATATATGACTAAATTGATTTTATTGTTTTGTTTTATTAAGCTATTCTCCAGCTTCATTTCTGTATATAAATTATTTCTTAAATCCAAGTACTTTTTGAGATTTCAACCCCTAAAAAAGTTCCATGTGATATGAGCTCGACGTAGAAAGTTATACATCTCGATAGAACTTTACACGCCGGCCGCCTCGCCCCGCGGAGTGGCGCGTGCGGGGTTCTATCGTCAGTCGTCACCGGTCTTCGCGGGAGATGACACGCTTTATTACTTTATGTTATTTTGGCACGTTTTCTATGATGTGAGTTTCTTTATAATTTTATGTTAATTTTGTGGGGCATGAATTTAACTCCTAATTAAACGAATCGTCGCTCGAGACGACTTATAAACTTGGCACTAGACCAAAGAATCAACGAAGTACAAGTGAAATTAATGATTTAATTACAAATGGTCCAACAGAGGATAGTCATCATGGTTCAGAGAGACGTAATTAGCTATTTCTTCTATTTACAAAATAATAGTGAGTGTGTTTTTATGTTTTTACGGTTTAAGTGCTTCTGCCGTTAGATTCCGGAGTAAAAGGTAGCATATTACCTCTTAGAACTTTATTTATAGTAAATCAATATAAACCGGAAAAAAATATTCGTAACGTATTATGATCTTAGCAATAAAAGTTTTATATAGATTTCACGATCAGAAAAAGTTTTAATAAGCACGATGTATATAGTTATGTACCATTAATCGATGGAAACTAGATAGAATTTCAGAGTTGTAAGAGCACTTGTAACCATTGACGCCGGAACAGACACGCGTTGTCGTGTTCACTTGTGCATATGTCACCTTCTTCTACGGAACTCATTTAAGTTAACACCGTTTACGTCTCAAATTTTATTTTCTATTTATTTTTATGGAACAAAATATCATACATACATACATATACGTGACGCTTTATTCCCTGTATGGTAGGCAGAGACAATAGAGCGCCATACGCTTCTATTCTGACATACTTCTCTCGCTTCATCCACATTCATCACTCCTTATACATGCTCGACGCTTTCGGGTACTTCTAACCTATATAGCCTCTCTTCAATGTGCCGCCGATCTGGTCGGTGTACGTTTTACGAGGATAATATAATAAACTAATGCCCCAGTCATATCTTCTGCAAATGTAGAAACATCACACAGTACGGAATCATGTTTGTATGTATGTAAACTCTTTATTGCACATAAAAATAAAAATACAAATACACAGAGAGGAGAAAAAAGGCGAGCTATTGATCTAGAGCGTGATGCGATGTAAAATCTAGGTAAAGAAAGTAGTGTCGCCGTTCAACCCGTCACTTTCTGTAGGCACATCGCCAATATTGGAACCATCGCCTACAAAGGAACTGACGCCTATAAATGAAATTTCTGATACCGAAACGGTTACTCTAACTCTAATTATGTCGCAAGTATCGTCTCGAACGCAGGCTCGATGACTTTCAGCCACCTGAACAAGCCGGGTTCCAAAAAGGCTTATAGTACCGTTGACCGCATACATACGCTGCGGCAAGTCATACAGAATACCGAAGAGTATAACTTGCCACTATGTCTAGCGTTTGTCGAGAAAGCCTTTAATTCGGTCGAAACGTGAGCGGTGCTTGAGTTTCTCCAGCGATACCGTTGACTATTGGTATATCGAAGTGTTAAAGTGTTTGTATAACAACGCCACTATGTCGGTCCGAGTACACGAACAGAATTCGAAGGCGATTCCTTTGAAAACAGGCGTAAGATACGTAGATGTAATATTTCTGAAACTGTTTACTGCCGCTTTGGAAGACGCCTTCAAGCTTCTGGAATGGAAAGGACTAGGCATCTCATCGGCGAAAACATCACTCACCTTCGGTTTGCCGACGATATCGTGGTTATGGCAAAGTCGATGGAAGAACTCAGTACGCTACTCGAAAACCTCAATCGAGTGTCAAGAACAGGTGTCTACTCCTATTTTGGTTGAAAATTTGGTTCTTGAAGTTGTTGACGCATATGTATACAAATACATAGGAAAAACCGTCAAATTAGGTAAGTTCAACTTCGAGAAGATTGACCAATCGTCGAATCCAACACAGATGGGCACCGTTTGGAAAACTCAGCAATGTCTTTTCGTTCAAAATTCCTCAGTGCCTTAAGACGAAAGTCTTTTTAAACCAATGTGTGTTGCCAGTGATGACAATACATATGGATCGGAGACGTGGTGCTTCACTATAGCCCTTATAAATAGGCTCAGAGTTGCTCAGCGAGCTATGGAGAGAGCTATGCTCGGGATTTCTCTACGAGATCGAATTAGAAATGAGGAGATATGTAGAAGAACAAGGGTCACCATTATCGACATGGCCAAACAAATTAGCTCGTTGAAGTCGTGGCAATAGGCAGGCCATTATAGGATGGAGAACGTATGGCTGTTGGGGGCGAAAAGTTCCAACGAGATGGAAGGATGACCTAGTTAAAGCGGCGGGTTTGCGGTGGATGCAACTAGAGGGCTATGGGGGAGGCCTATGTCCAAGAGTGGACATCCTGCGGATGTGATGATCACGATGATGATGAAATACATTACTTTTAAAACTTTTTATATAATTTTCATGTGCGATCATAACAAACAAGAACAAGGAACAAGTGTCATATTGTGAGTACCTAATGGGCAATGTTGTTTGTAATAAGCATTAATTATTATTTATTTCGTCATTGCGAATAATCACGTACAGTCGAGTTCATAAACATGTGAGCAAAAATTTGATAAAAAATATCTGAATATGACTCTATTGCTAACGGCGTAGAAGATAGATAGATAGATAGTTACATGTTGTTGAAAAAATTATCAAAATATCCGAGGAATAAAGTTTCATATGCCTATAGACCTCGGTTCACAAAGTCAAACTCCGACAAAGATAGTTCTATATTCTCTTAACACCGAATTTTTGGCTGTGCGTTCCCACGAAAACAGTTACATATTACTTTAAGACCCAGAATTCCTTGAAAGCCTTAACATTTAAAAAAGATTGCTACTAAAAAGTAATCCTGACAACTCTAGTAAAAACTATACTTAATTGCATTGACGAATTTCTATTACTTACAAAGCTATAATCAAATTAAACTAAGCGAAAATTCAAATGCCCCTAGCGAAAAGTACCAATTTTGCAGAAGTGACTTTATTCGTCGGATGGGACGATTTGTACGATGGATACCTCTGTAGAGAAAATTACAATTATCAAATACATCGAATTACAAGCAAGTAATGCCTACCGCGACTGCCACTTGTTTGTATTAGAAACTCGTATGGAACAGGAAAATCATCTTTAACGCATACGCAATGAGGGAAACTCATGCGCAGGTTTCATTACGTAACGCTTATTGCTAACGGTAATGCCTTTGATTTATATGAGTACTAGCTGGTGCCCGCGACTACAAATGCGTTCATGGGAATATTAGTCCTTTAGGAGATACAATGTAGCGACGGTCATTCTTAACTATTCATCTATGCTCGTCTAATTAACGTGTTGCCTTTTTCCGCAATAGTGACACGGTAATTAGACTTGAATGCACAGATAATGAGAATGGCCGCCATCCTTTTTTCATATTCGTGTAGGTACTTAGTTTAAATACCGTCTCGCTATTGTAGAAAAAATTGAAGAGTAGTTGTTGGTGTAAGCTTTCATTATAAATAGTTTTAAGTATCAATCTAAATAACCTGCGAAATACGTCATTAGAATTATTGAAAAAAATGCCATCATGGTACTTTGTTCATCATCCATCATCATCCCAGCCTATATATGTCCCACTGCAGGGCACAGGCCTCCTCTCAGAATGAGAGGGCTTGGGCACTAGTTCCCACGCAGGCCCAGAGCGGATTGGGAACTTCACACACACCGTTGAATTGCTTCGCAGCTTTGTGCAGGTTTCCTCACGATGTTTTTCTTTCACCGTAAAGCTCGCTGTAAATTTCAAATGTAATTCCGCACATGAATTTCGAAAAACTCAGTGGTGCGAGCCGGGGTTTGAACCCACAATCCTCTGCTTGAGAGGCCATAGGTCAAACCACTCGGCCACCACGGCTAATACTATTACTTTGGTACTGGTACTTTGTTAAGTTACTTAATGTTATTTTTATGTGTTTTTTCTGAGGCTAATTTTATTCTACCAGTAATAATAGTTAATCTCGCATTTTAATAAATTTTCTCATGAACAATCACGATATTTGGTAGGCTGTAAAAAATCTCGTCTTCTCAGCCTTCTTTAACCAATAGTACATTGTGTCTTAAGGGCGGTAAATAAGGAATTACGAACGAGAGTCTATTAGAAGCCCGAAGTCGAAGACTGAGGGCTTAAATGAGTCGATGTTCGTAATTCTAGTACCGCTCGTGCGACATACAATGTTTTTCATCACATTTGCGAGTAAAATTGTATATTTGTAAAAGAAAAACTAATATTTTATCAAAAATTGCCGATACCGCTGACTGCGCTCTTGGCAGCGCTCTGCAGCATGTGCATGGCGTGCGTGTAGTGCCTGCAGCACACCATACAGTAACAAACTCATTTACCGACCTTGGGCTTCATGACATGAAAATTAGTACGGGCAATGACTCATTTACCGACCACGGGTTTCATGACAAGCACATTATGGTTCGAGGGTTTTATTTGGGGGGTTGCAAACAAGGTAGCCTGCATATTACGACACTGGTTACGAGCAAGTGTGATGAAAATTCTTTTTCATTTGCGGTCTGCCCACTGGTATTTTCTATTCCCATGGTCTCCAATTCAGAACAACTCTACACCACGAATCGGTTTTTCGGGCAAAAAATTCAAACAATAGAAATACATTTTGTTTTTATCAGCAGCTTTCATACTGCCAAATTTCCATCTACTGTTAAGTCAGGAGAAGAAAATATCGAAAACAATACTTGATTCATAATTGAGTCCCGAATAAAGATATTGGTTTGACCTGAGAATCAGGCACATTATCCATCTTTGAAGTAGTAAAGGTGTTAAATTTGAGTTATTATGAAAGTGTGTAATGCCTCATTAGGCACTGAAGTTTATATCTTCAATTTTTTATAAATATCAACAGTGGGCATTATGTATGTATGTATGTAAACTCTTTATTGCACATAAAAATAAAAATACAAATACACAGAGAGGAGAACAAAGGCGAGCTTGTCCCTAAAAAGGGATCTCTTCGCATTAATGGGTCGATCAACTATTTCTTGTTGTTATTCTGTCCCGTCAGCGAGGGGACATAAGTAGTATAGTTTAATAGAAGAAATGTTGTGTCACATTATACTAACATGCTTATTAGATGACCAATTATAGAAGGGGCTTTGGCAAATTTTTATCCTATAAACTTACGGTTTAAAGAGTGACTCAGGACAGGAGAACGTAACTATATAAAGTGTCAAGATAAAGTTAATCAACCCAAATATATTATTATATTTATTATCAGTACATCATCATCCCAGCCTATATACGTCCCACTGCTGGGCACAGGTCTCCTCTCAGAACTAGAGGGCTTGGGCCATAGTTCCCACGCGGGCCCAGTGCGGATCGGGAACTTCACACGCACCATTGAATTGCTTCGCAGGTTTGTGCAGGTTTCCTCACGATGTTTTCCTTCACCGAAAAGCTCGTGGTAAATTTCAAATGTAATTCCGCACATGAATTTAGAAAAACTCAGAGGTGCGAGCCGGGGTTTGAACCCACGACCCTCTGCTTGAGAGGCAATAGGTCAAACCACTAGGCCACCACGGCTTCTCATTCCATAAACATTATCAGTACATAAACCGGAGAAAAGTGTCAATAATCAGCAATATATTTTCGTCACCCTTCTCAGAAAAGCCTTAGGTGGAAAAAAAATAATGCTTTGATGTTGGTAGGTAACCTCTATTCACCTGTGAAGTAATTCAACGATGATTATGTGTGAAGTTACCAATCCGTACTGGACCCGCGTGGAAACTACACGGCCATAATAATTTAAGCGGAGGCTTGTGCCAAGCAATGATACGAGTATAGGCCAGAGATTAAATTTTTAGCAAATGTTATTAAAAAAGATGACACGCAAAATTAGATTTTTATGAAAACGATGGATATAACGCATGCTAAGACCAGTTCAATCAAAGTTATTGCCACTTGTTTGTCCTTCTTTAGTGGTAATAAATGAGCACAAGGAAATTATTCATGTTTAACCGAACGATTAAAACGTTGGCATGTATTAAGTACACAAACATTTAAGTTTTTAATATGACAATAACTAGCCATGACGTTCACTGGTTCACTGTCTCAAAGCAAATAAAAATCTAATTTTGCTGTTCTTAGAAGTTACAGTATACTACAAAGTGGTAAAATACGTTTATCTACACCCATATAGTAAATCCTCCATTACGCGTTCCAAAACCATAGAAAATGACCAGCGTTACAACATTGGATTCTATTATGAACACGGCTGTATCGTAATGGTTATAAAGAAATCTGTATTGTAATGAGATTTCATACATCATTACAGCACTGGGGCGCGCCGCGCCGCGCGCACGAGGAGTGCAGCGCAGGTCGTCGCGCGCGCAGCGGGCTCAGCATGTGGGGCAGACTAGTTCTCGTTAATGCAGGTCATTCTCAATGGTTCTTGAACACATGATAGAGGATTTAATATATGGATGTAGATAAAATATTGTATGCAACTGTACGTAATTAGGCCTTAAAACACTCATGTGACCCTATTCACACAACACAACGTTCCTACAACACTCGTGTTCTAAGGACCCCTATTACGATACAGTTGCATAAATAACTATTATCTACTCCCATAATGTTATTTGTGATTTACTTAATCACGAACAGTAATATAACAGCATACATAGCAAATTTCTGGAAAAGTCTATATTGTCTATGTTGCTAAAACCATACTGCAACCACTTACTTTTTTTTCTCAATTCTTACGTTCGGACAGGCTAAGGTGCAGCCAGTTACATATTTTATATGGTTTTTATGCAGAATACATTCCGAACATAATCCATAAACTGCCAACATTTAAGTAACGCGTATTTTTAACATCATCACATGCAAGTAAACGTTAAACAAAAACAAAATTTTACTTAGACAAATTTTGACATTTTCATATTACTCACTTGTTCATTGTTGTTTACCTTCTCTTTGCGTTTGCCATACTTTTTACTAAAGTATGAAAACATTTAAAGTTTACTTTTTCTCTAATTTTGTATTTTAATTAATAAGTACCCAGTCGAAGAAAAAGTATTGTATGCAACGTTGTATAAGTAAGTCAAAAAAAGCTCGTGGCGTCTATTTCTTACGATGTTCGCTAAAGCTCACATCGTAACTCACGCCACTCACCTTCTTTGAACCCTGTTATACAACTGTTGCATAAAATACTATTAAAAATCATACAAACAAAATTTACTTTAACTGCAAAACAAATTAATAGTAGGTACGCTTTGGAAGCCGTGGTGGCCGAGTGGTTTGACCTATGGGCTCTCAAGCAGAGGCTCATGGGTTCAAACCCCGGCTCGCACCTCTGAGTTTTTCGAAATTCATGTGCGGAATTACATTTGAAATTTACCACGAGCTTTACGGTGAAGGAAAACATCGTGAGGAAACCTCTGCAAAGCAATTAAATGGTGTGTGTGAAGTTCCCAATCCGCACTGGGCCCGCGTGAGAACTACTGCCCAAGCCCTCTCATTTTGAGGGGAGGCCTGTGCCCTGCAGTGGGACGTATATAAGCTGGGATGATGACGCTTTGGATTTACTCTAATTATGACTTAATATGTGTATGTGTCTACGTTTCAGGCAAACTGCAGTATCCGTGGTAACATATAAAATGAAATAAGTTCCGGTGTTATTTTAACTACCAAAAAATGTGACAGTTTAAAACTTTATGCTACGAGTACAAATACGTCTTATCTGAAAAAAAAACGGTTTTTTGTCTATTGTACATTATTTTGACTTTTCTTGTATAGTTCTGACCACTGGCATACATTCGTAACTAATACCTACCTAAAGCTGGCTAAAACCTTGTGAAAACATCATAAGTGCCACGTCCTGCGGTAAAGTTTTTAAAATTATCGATTTTACCGTAAGCCAAAAAGACATTAAAAAAATCACACATCTAATAAACTGATTAGATTCCAATAGGTAATTTATCGTGAGGCTGACCAGTTGAGGCACAATGCCCGTGCGAGGGAGAGCGCGGGTCCCGAGCGAGAGAGCAACACTGGGCCTTGCAAGGTGATTCCAGTTGCCCGCGCGCAGGCATCAGGTACGCATGACGCGGATGACAGTAATGGCTTACTACCCTAAATGAATGACAATGTAGCGAGTGTGCGAACTTTTTTCATAGTGCTTTTTTCTTTTTTTGTGCAAGTGCCATGTGTTGGGTTAGCTGGTTGTGAGTGGACAGTGTTGTGAGCACAACCCATTGCTGGACTTAAGGTAGGTTTAGACATAACCCAGACACTTGGAGCACTTGCTAAGCACCTGTTGGGGGTTCGCTAGAAACTTAATGGGCATAGGTCACTTATTTCAGCACTGTTGTGGAACTTAGGTACACTGATATTACTTAGTAATGGCGGCGTAAGAAAAATTCAGGATTATCCTAAGATATAGTGCGATACTTAGTATATGCAGGTCACTTGGTAGGTACTAATACAATATACCTAAGCAATATATTATTGTACGGTTTAGTAACTAAAATATAATAAGAAGCGATCAAGTTATGGTCGTCAGTTAGTGGTAATTCGACAAAATAATGTTAAAAACACTTGTGTAATAAAAACAAACAGCTGAATGAAATCTTTACTTGAAATGAAACAAACAATTCTTAAATAACTTTATGGTTTTAAGAAACTAATTGGAATAAAGTAAGAATTTTACAAGAAACTTAATAGGTACCCTTCCTCTGGATGTTATTTTTGTTGGTAAAGGAAACCGTGCGGCTTTTCGGATTAAGATACGCGTTTAGGATTCATGCCTGGTATTTTTTCAGAACAATTTTTCTTAAGACTGACGTATTTTTTTTTCAAAAGATTTGATTTAAAACTGTACTTATTCAAAAGTGTGAGTTGCCTGTCCGCAACAATTATTACTTAGTAGGTATTCTATGCGTCGAATTACGAACATAAAAATTACTTAGGTACCTACTTGTAACATGAGTGTTTTTTCTCTTAAGTATAGCTTTTTTAGTTTTTCAGTAGATATTGCCAATATTTCTGCAATTAGAGTTGTGGAAAGTATTTATAGCATGGTTTTAGTTTTTTGTTTCTGCATTTAATTGCGAATGTTATGTAAGTACTTACTATAAAAGAGGTATAAATTGAGACAATAAATCACGTTTATTTTTCTACTACGTCATTCAGTGTTGCCCTTAATCGTTTTTTACTTAAAACAATTACTAATCCGGGCAATGTCAATGAAATAAGAAAATTATCACTCATTCATCAATTATCAATGTGTTTATCACTTTTGATACTTTCATTTTGCGCACTGTTTTTTTTGTGCCTTCCTCATTACTTGGCTGATTTTTTTGATAAATTGCCACAAATGATCAATCAAATTAAATTACTGATTTTTATTTTATAAATACCTACATACTTTATGAGTTTATTTCGTAATTAGCTTTTGTCGGATATACCTAATAAGTAAAATTCTTCATAATGACATTGTCATTAGAGCTCTATCTATACATGTATATAGCAAATCAATTGGAATTGGTAAAACATATAATTGCAAAAATTGATAATCCCATCCCATTACTATTATAAATGCGAAAGTTTATAAGTGTTTGTTTGTTTGGTACTTCATAACATCTAAACCAATGAACCGATTTATATGAAATTCGGTATACATATAGTTAGAATCCCGGAGAAGGACATGGGATAGTTTTTATCCCGGAAAATTGCATAGTTCCCTCGGGATAGCGATAAACGAATTCTGCGCGGACGGAGTCGCGCTCGTGGGTAACGGCTAATATTGCCTAATTGTTAGTTACAAGTACATTAATAACCGCCTGTATTCAAATTTAAGTATAGATTATCAACATATCAAGAATATTCAGAAAGTGATTGCTATAATCTAGACACTGGTGTAAGACAAAAGGCTTTTGTTACAACCTGTCGCCTGCGCGCGCGCCGTGACTGTGCCGTAAGCCGTAATGCCTACTGGACCAGAAATGTAACGAAAGCTGTCTCTCAATAATCGATTAACAAGAGTGACAAGTAAAGAAACAGAGCTAGAATTCTATACAACAGTTTGTGCATTAATATCTGCTACAACGGAGCGCTTAGCCGCTTTTTTTTGGTTAATAAATAGATATAATATCAATCAAATAAGATCAAAAAATAATTAAGAAATTAAGCTTGAAGAAGTTCCACAGACGAGACAGACAGACATTTTGGCATTTATAATAATAGCAAAAAGTACGGTTTAATTGAACATGCTATTATGTAATACAATAATATAATATAATGTTTTAGCATCTATGTTATATACCAGTATTTGAATTAAGTACTTACGTTATTGTCTACGCCTACAAAGTCGCAAAAAAAGGTAATGTTATAAATTGAAAATACAAACTGAAATATAGATGCACAGAAAAACCAGAAAAATAAGACCATCACTGGGAATCGAACCCAGGTCCTCGGTATTCCGTACCGCGTGCTATACCGCTACACCACTGATGGTCTATTTAGGTTTTACGGGATGACCGTAAAAGTAAAAATTTGGAATTGAAATAAAAAATACAAAAAGATTCCAAAGAAAAGAACCAATCTTAAGGTAATGTTATATTATACCGTATCTGTTGGAGCTGGCATGTACGTTTATGTGTTTCCTAAACAAATAAAGATATTTAAATTTAAATCAATTACAAAATGTTTTTTTTTACTCAACTGGATGGCAAACGAGCAAATCTCCTGAGGGTAAGTGATGAATGTGACAATTGACTATAAGCTACGGGCGTAAGGTATAAACTCTATTGTTATTTACATATACCTACTATCACATTATAATGAGTATCATCGAAATCATTATGTTTTCTTTTTTCTTTGAGTCTGTCGAAACTAGCAACAGGTGCGGCCGAGCCTAGGTTAAAAGTCAAGATATTTCCAATAACTCACAGATTATTCTAATTTTGCAGATAATTTGATAAACCTATTTAATTTAAAGACTATTTAGGAAGAAAAAACCTTGAACACAAAATAATCTGTGACATAAATGATTTTTTATTCAACAGAGCAAAACAAATCATCATCATTATCTGGGGCCTATATACAGCCTATTGCTGGGCACAGGCCTCTTCTCAGAAAAAGAGGGCTTAGGCCGTAGTTCCTCCGCGGGCCCAGTGCGAATTTAGGACTAACACATACCGTCAAATTTCGTCGCATGTGTGTGTAGGTTTTTTGACGATGTTTTCCTTCAACGTAAAGCTCCACGTCCTTATCACAGAATAGGGTATTTCACTAAAAAAAAGTTAGTCTCATCGACTAAGCTTCGTCTTTCTTCTCTAAGTCGCTATACTGATTGATAGAGTAGATCATTGGGTGAGGATTCGTAGTGAACTTTCAAGACGACTTTCTTGGTAAAATATTGTGGTGGATTTCCCCTCGCCTTCTGCACCGCAGTGCTTGAGTCCGAACTCCGAAGTTCATAGTTGGTATAACCTAACAAACAAAAAGTTGGAAAACGCCCGACCTTCACTTCAAAGTTCAATATCTCAAAAACCGACCCGATCTTAATAACACATGTCTAAGAACCATCGCTAGAAAACCTGCTATCAAATAAAAAACTGTATTCAAATCGGTCCACCCGTTTAGGAGCTACGGTGCCACAGACAGACAGACACGCATAGCGGTCAGACTTGTATCACCCCTCTTTTTGCGTCGGGGTTTAAAGAGAGAGCGCTGCTGCACACACAATTCACAAACTAGATGCATTGGTCGCCTATTACACCCACGGGAACAGGTGGGTCTAGGTACGAAATTAACCCCCTTGGTTAAATTTATTTGACGGATAAATGTGATGCCGTCTCCGTTTTTTTTATTCGAGTAGACGGAGACGGCATCACATTTAATTTTATCCGTTAAATAAAATTAATCAATTGGTGGTGAAACATGCCCCTTAGGCCTATTTCACCACCTTGCCGACTAACTTTAAGTGTCAGATAAAAGTAATGCCGTCTTTGTTTATTCGGACAAAACAACCAGAGACGGCATCACTGATATCCGTCAGTTAAAGTTAGTCAACAAGTGGTGAAACAGGCCCTTAGTCTCGTAAATGGCGCTAGATATGACTAAGTATATTTTTTTACATAGGTACATTTTTTAGGAATAAAGACATTTATTATTTTAATGCCACGGCAAAAAATGGCATTATAGGTACAGTCGAAGAAATTGTATCACGAACCAGGGTGGAACCTTTTCATAATCAATTTTGCTGTGATATCTTTGACAAATATACGGGATGTCAACATGACATTAGTAGCAGAAAGGTGATTCAGTTTTCTCGACCGTACCTGAAATTTTTTGTCATTTTACTTTACATCAAAATCTGACACTAATTACCTGGCGGGCATCCATTGATTAAATTTATTTCACTGATACATGTAATACCGTCTCTGTCTGTTTTATTCGAATAGACGGAGACGGCATCACAATTATCCGTCAAATAAATTAAAAATATGAATGATGAAAAAGCCCCTAAGTCCACATTAATAAACGCAGTTTCACTGATTAAGGCAACCCGTTGAAGTCTCTCATATACTTGCGCTCGCGCTTCCGTCGGCAACACAGTATCGTGATTTTATCCATAGTTGTAATTATTTCTTAATGCCGCCATTTTATGTTAATAATACTCACATTAGTTTAATTATAGAGGAGCCATTAGGCAGTGCAATTAAATTTGCAATTTGCATTCAGTTAAGCCTATTGGGTGTTAGAGATTAACCTGTCGCGCGACCAACGACTTTTTTGGGTACCTAATTTTGGACTAGTACCCCATGTTAAAGGGTGATCGAAACTAGTAACAAAAATTGACTAATCACGAGTACTTAGATACGCGCGTTCGGCGGTTAATTATTCGTAAATAAATAGTAATTACATTATTAGTTATACTTAACTCGTAGTATGTTACGCAAAATAATGCAAAAATAAGTTTTATTGTGGCTAAACACTACTCAGACTTCTTCATACCTACATAGTATAAAAACAACGACACACAATAAAATAACTTTTTCACTTCTCATGCTCGTAAAATTCGTGTTTATGCTGGATCTAGGCGACATAAAATGGCTTTTTATGCTCTAGAGCATAAAGTAAAATCTTCATCTAAGATTAAGGCAATCAGGTGTAACAGCCACAAACAAAGTTTCTACATATTTTTTTAATATTTTTTAATTTTTTTAAAACTAAAAATCAATCAAAATAGATCAATAAAACTTAAAAATTATAATTATAATAGTAATGCGTGAACAATAAAAGGTACATAGTAAGTGAAGAATATTGTTTCCACTGTTGCTTCATTTCCTCGCCATCAAAGTGAAAAGCAGAGTGTAAAACTCGAGCATTAAACCCATTTTCCCCTCGACGTGTCGCTATATGAACGCCTCGGGTAAAATGGCTCGTTTTATGCTCTTGTTGTACAATCTACTATTAATGGAGGTGATTAAAATTTTCAATAAATAGTAAAAATAAAAATACCTTTGTGTACCTAATTACCTGTTCCAATGCCATAACCGTTGCAATAAATATTTCAAACCAAACAAATTTAATATAAATTCGTGAAATTCCTCAAAGTACAAGGCATAATTATAGCAAACAACTAAAGTAAAATTTGCCGTTATATTTATAGCTAACTATACTTAACACAGGTTCATTGAGAGAGAGGGCGTGGCTTGTAATCAATGGAACTCAATAATTAAAGGTGGATAGCAATTAAAATTTACACTACGTTGTGTTAGTCACTCTGTTTTGCGGATTTTTTTTATAAACTTTAGTTAACTGTTCGGATTGTTTCGTCCATTTTGTTGAGTAAATGACATGACCACCCCTGCAAAATAAATCGTATTTTTTTTTTGTTGAAATAGCGTTACGTCTTTGATACGCTTATTATACGCTTAAGGGAACGCAAATAAAATATTGAACTGAATTTCATATAAAAATATAGTTTTACATTTTCAAAATGTTATCGTGATTATCGACAAAGGTTTCAATTTACCTTTCGATTATCGCAAAAAGTCCAAGCTCCCGCGCAACACGCGATGTTACTTAAATAACCCTCCGAAACTCTTATCTTGAACGAACCGATGCTTGCAAAAGCTACCATAACAGTAGTGACTTAAAGTTACGTTTGGAAATGTTGGTGAGAGTCAGAAATGAGGTAGCAAATGTTACGCGCTGTCTTGTTGGTTTTTTAGAGTTTGTTTGACAGGATGAAATAATAAACAGTTGTTTGTTATGAGGAGTTGTGGGGATGTGTTTGCTTTTGAGCATGGGAATTTAAGTTGGTAAGATAATTGGTTTTTAATGGAGCTAAACCTGCTTTGCGAAAATAAATCAAGCTGTTTCCTTAACATTTGGCGCTTTTTGTGATGAAAAACATACAATAAGAACTTGGAACATTTTTACTAGCCTTTACTTGCGACTTTATCTGTGATAAACCTTAGCGGGCATTTTACGTTGTATAAAGAACACGCGAGCAGAATTTCATGTCTCTAAACTTAGTGGTTAATATTTCAAGATTTTACATGAGCACTTATGCCCCGTCCATTTCGCGTTTAGGTATAATAGGAATTAATAAGACGCCTCTCATTTTTAAATAGGCTAGCTTCTTAAAAAATCTAAAGCCGAGTTTAGACTTGCAAGAAAAATCGTGCAAGTTGAATTACATTGCGGCGCTCGGTTGACCACTACTCGTATATAAACTCGTTGGCTTTACGGCCTCTCAATGTAATCCAATGCAACTTACACGATGTTTCTTGCAAGTCTAAACTCGGCTTAACAATAAGTAGTACATGGGTTATCAGGAAATACTGGACACGTATTTTTTCTATTGTTAATTAAACAAAAAACCGGGCAAGTACACATAGGTACACATTTTTTTATATATATTTGAGTTGATTGAATGAAAGGTAAATTGCGGCTTACGATTTATGACGTATTAAAAAAAACTACTTACTAGATCTCGTTCAAACCAATTTTCGGTGGAAGTTTGCATGGTAATATACATCATATATTTTTTTAGTTTTATCATTCTCTTATTTTAGAAGTTAAAGGGGGAGGGGGGACACACATTTTACCACTTTTTAAGTGTCTCTCGCGCAAACTATCCAGTTTAGAAAAAAATGTTACTTATTAGAAACCTCAATATCATTTTTGAAGACCCATCCACAGATACCCCACAAATATGGGTTTGATGAAAAAAAAAATTGAGTTTCAGTTCTAAGGGGGCACCCCCAAAATTTATATTGTTTTTTTTCTATTTTTGAGTGAAAATCTTAATGCAGTTCACAGAATACATCTACTTACCAAGTTTCAACAGAGTTCTTATAGTTTCGGAAAAAGTGGCTGTGACATACGGACGGACAGACAGACAGACAGACACGACGAATCCATAAGGGTTCCGTTTTTTTCCATTTTGCTACGGAACCCTAAAAAACGATGGATATAACCAGTTAAAGTTCCGCATGACGCCACGTCGCACGACACTATAATATTATAGCACGGTGTGACGCCACGGGTTCCCATTCCTAAACTTTAACGCGCTTGATCTTAGTCATTTTATGTTTGAGTGTCAAAAGAAAAAATACTTGTCTAATTTTTTTTTATAATCTAACTAACAGACTAACCCCCTGTTTCACCACCCATTGATTAATTTTATATGACGGATAAATGTGATGCCGTCTCTGTTTGTTTTGCTCGAATAGACGAAGACGGCATTACATATTATCCGTCAAATAAAATTAGTCAATGGATGCTGACACAGCCCCTAAATCTCAATTTTTAATCTTTCACATTAGTATAGTCTTCTTTACACAAAAATACCCACAATTTAATGAATACCCTAAGACATTGTATTAATTACAGCAACATGCAATAACTCATCTGAATATCCTCTTATTTATTGCCCTATTGCTGTAGTAAAGGTGCTCGTTAATATTTGATTGCCAACGACTGGTCTACGGAAACAATGGCTGTAAACATCTGGTATAGAAATATAAATTATATTCTAGCGCTGTGGAGAAATCGTAGTTTTAGATTGGCACTTGAGTACAAAGCTTATGAGTGCAGTTTCATTAAGGTGGCGGTTCGGTAATAGTACATTGTGTCTTAAGGGCGGTAAATAAGGAATTACGAACGATAGTCTATTAGAAGCCCGAAGTCGAAGACTGAGGGCTTTAATGAGTCGATGTTCGTAATTCTTTCGTAATTCCCGTACGACATCAATGTTTTTCATCATGTAGCGAGTAAAATAAAATGTATATTTGTAAAAGAAAAACTAATATTTTTTCAAAAATTGCCGATACCGCTGGCTGCGCTCTTGGCAGCGCCAGCTCAACCCCTCCGCAGCACGTGCATGGCGTGCGTGTGCAGCGCGCGCACGAAGCAGCAGCACACCATGCAGTAACAAACTCATTTACCGACTTCGGGCTTCATGACAGGAAAATTAGCAAGGGCAATGACTCATTTACCTACCACGGGTTTCATGAGAAGCACATTAAGGTCAAGGGTTTTATTTGGGGGGTTGCAACCAAGGTAGCATGCATGTTACGACACTGTTTACGAGCAAGTGTGATGAAAAATACTTTTCATCACATTTGCTTGATAATTTTAGGTTTTAAGTCCCGTCCCGTCCCCGTTGACAAAGACGGTACAATAGTGACAGGTAGCTAGCATGTCGCCTACGGTATAACTTAACCTATATCCTCAGTCGCCTCTTACGACATCCACGGAAGAAACGAAGAGGTGTAATTCTAACCCGACACCACACGGGTACATACGGTTACGGGTACATTTATTGTAGTATTAGTATAAATTAATATGGATATACCAGGATATTATAGGATACTATTGAGCTACAAACAACATTCTCAAAGGCAACTGCAACTAACTAATAACTTCACCCTGATCATTCTAACGGCGCACCCGTCGAACACTTAGGTACTCAAAGTGCACTAAAATAATTAAAATCCGCTTTGAATCCGTTGTCCAAGACAGCTACACAGTAAAGCTCCGTTCCCACCAGAGATGCGCGAAGATGTAATGCGGGGAATGTGTTTTTCATGAACCAATAGAAACGCTCACATTGAATTTTACTTAACCTCGCATAGTACTGCTCTCGTCACGACTAAGAACGCAGTAACAGGTATTGATGCGTTTAAACTTTGCTTGAAGAAGTGGGTTATTTAAGTGTACCATCAACCAAATAAGTGGTCTATCAATTTTTGAACAAGTTCCTATCAAATGAATGTATCGCTAAAGTCGAATTTTCAAGTTGACAGACACGTCTATTGGCATTATTGTTTTATGACAAGCAGACGATTATCGACTTTAGGGTGGTAGACCACATATTTGGCTGATGGTACATATCTAAAATAAAATAAAAATATGTACCTAAAAGAAAGCATGTAATGCAGGAGGTAAGAAAAACGCAGTGTTTTCATGAAAACTTTGTCGTTCCTAAAACAAAACGCAGTTTTCTCGAAATGCCTTCTGCGTTCAGATCTTGTGGAAATAGCTGAACAGACAGGTAAATGAAGCGTTTCTATTGGTTCATGAAAAACACATTTCTCGCAACAAATTCTCGCTTGCACAGCTCTGGTGGAAACGCAGCCTAAAGGCAGCGTTCCACTTTTTAGATGGTCTCACGCCGTATAAGGCTCGCGTCCACAGGTTTCTTGCAAAACGCACTGATTGTTGACTAACGCTGATGCGCGTCAGTATATCCTGGTTGATGTTTAACCGACTTCGGAGAGATTCGTTGTTGATTTGAGGTTTATTTTCCAACTGAGCAAACTTAACTATAGGAGAAAAAAGAAAAGACCAGCTTGCAAATACATGTAAAAAATTACTACAACAGGCAAGAGTTTACTTATTAAGCAAAATAATGAATTACTGAAAGTAATGCTTCTAATGGTATGTATAAACTAATATGTGTATAGCTATTGTAGATAAAACCCAAGAGATTCAGTATTAACAAAAGAAACAGATCTACAAAGAAGAACTTATCCCTACAAGCGATCTATTCCAGTTAAGCTTTGAACTACTGCCAAGACAATAAACAAGAGTAAGCACGAAATGAAAATTTAAAAGAAAAGAAATCTATAACTTACCTAAACAAATAATGCACTAAAAAAAATATCCATGAAATAAGTATGTTCTAATAATAGTAAATACTTATCAGGATAAATATACCGCTGCATATACGCTACGTATAAATATATAACAGTACACATTTGCCGGCTTAATCTTGAAATGGAATTTTACTCGGTTAGATTTTGTAACACCTAAACACTCGATAAAAGTGACTCTAGTCTTCGCAAACAGGTTATTTGAAATCGAAGTTATCTCAATGGCGGATGCAAAAATGTCGGTGACAGTACCTGCTAAGACTGCAAGTTAAATTGCTATTTGTAAATAAATGGTTGTTTACATAACAATACTCTAAGGAAAATATTTACTTACAAGTATACCTATTTGTAAAAGCCGTGGTGGCCTAGTGGTTTGACCTATCGCTTCTCAAGCAGAGGGTTGTGGGTTCAAACCCCGGCTCGCACCTCTGAGTTTTTCTAAATTCATGTGCGTAATTACATTTGAAATTTACCACGAGCTTTGCGGTGAAGGAAAACATCGTGAGGAAACCTGCACAAACCTGCGAAGCAATTCAATGGTGCGTGTGAAGTTCCCAATCCGCACTGGGCCCGCGTGGGAACTATGGCCCAAGCCCTCTTGTTCTGAGAGGAGGCCTGTGCCCAGCAGTGGGACGTATATAGGCTGGGATGATGATATTTGTAAAAAAATGTTATTTTGGTGCGTTAGCCGGGATTTAAACTCGGATCTTTTGACTGACCATGCCAAGTTTGCTAAGTAAATACAATTACACCATAGCGTTCATACCTTGTGATTTGTAATAGTTTTAATAGATGACAGATGGTATCACACACTACTCGCTTACTTATGTAAGTTATGAAATTTGTCGGACCGTAAAAAAAAAAGAAATTGTTACCATAATCAAGCATGTTCGAAATATGGGGTTATGCCCTGATTTATTTCTACTACCTATACTTATTTTAAATTGATTCCGAGTGGTTTATGGTAAAGAACCATTTTTTAGGATTTAAGGAACAATGCACTCATCTGCAAACAACGGCAAATATCATTTCATTGTTCACTCAAAAGCTTGATTTCTTTATACAATCGTGACTGGAAAATGCAGTTTTGCGTTTATCGTATGTATAGGTCGTATTTATTATAGTTATTGTGTTGTAATAGCCCATTGTGCTACAAGGAAACTGTTGTAATAACATGTTTGTCTGTTTAGGTATCAATGAATCTGCAATATTTATCTAGACCGCTAGGATGTTTTGTCCGATGCATGAATGCACTTATCTAGTCCACAAACTAATATTAAATGTAATAGAAATTTCTTCGAACTCGTATTTCTATTTATATTTTCTTCTATTAATTTTTTGAGTGTCGACTAGTACATAACGTGGGTATTTTTTGTTTTCAAAAGTTCTTTTGAACGAGTTTCTGCGTGAATGTGTGTGTGAAGAACCCATTGTTTGGACAAGTAACTTTTAAATGGCTTTTAAGCCTTTGTGATTTAGTCATTGTGGTCAAATATATCGAGGGTATTCTGGCAAAAGAGAATAAGTGCAAAATATAAAAAAAAATAGTTACATACTCAATTTTTTCTGCTTTATTTATCTAGCAAAACCATATAAGTAAATAAATATTGTGCACTTATCCGGTTCTGCCAGAATACCCTCGATATGCATGTGCAGTTAACCGCAGTTATAATATTGTGAAGCGTTGAAGAACTGTTTAGATACTGAAATCCCGAATAATATATTATTAGGGATATTTGGAAATAATTCCGATCCGCATTAGCGATCCCTTCAAATAGCGAACCTACTGTGTTAAAAATAAAGTTGTGTTAAATACATGTGATGTATACAAATCATTTAATAATATTATGTTTAAAAAAAATATATATCTCGTTGAGTTTCTTGCCGGATTCTTCTCAGCAGAGGCTATTTCCGAACCGGTGGTAGATTTTTTTTGACATTCATAAGTGCTTGTTATAGCCTAAATTGAATAAAGATATTTTGACTTTGACTTTGAATACATGAATATAGCGGATATAGGCCGTTCGTCTGGAACGTTAATTAATTTGTAAATTTTTCCCACTATTCCATGGTCAGTCGTTGTGAGATTTGGCACGATCACCTTTCCCCCTTTTTGTATTGGAAAATGCATAATATTAATAGTATGCCTAAAGACATTAATATGTACTTTATAGGATTTATATATTTTAAAAGTAATAACATAACAAAAATATATTTTTTTACTTAATACGAGCTTGTTCAGCTCTTACACTATCATGCAGTTAATCTAACAATCTAAATAGTAGAAGAGGAAAATTTTGATTAATTTCACCTAGAAGAAACATATTCGAGAAGTTAAACAAAGCTTGTAAAAAGGTACTTAAATGTTTCCTTCTACACTCAAAATACAATTGAATAATTAAAACAAAATTAAATCATACAAAATTAAATAATCCGCTATTAGCCGATGTTCATTAGGAAAACGGTAACAATATTGACTGTGACGTTTACACGCAGTAGGGTGTCTAAGTACTATTAATATTATTGTAACGTAGGTTCTTGATGGGTACACGGGCGTTTCGTAAAGGCGCTGGCCAAGCAAAATGTAACCTGTGCCACAAGATATTAAATAATCATACGAGATATATTTTTTACGGTGACTAAACGTACCAATCATCTCCCATTTTCTATCCTTAGGGATAGATCAGCCAATTCTTTAAGTCTCATCCTCTACTGTCTTGATGCCAGTTCACTCCCTGTTAAGGAGCTATGACTTTTTTCATCACTTGATCATTTACTTTCCGGCTATTTTGTCCATCGTAATGGTTTGCGGAAAGCGATATTGTTTTGGCGAGAACACGCGACTCTGCTTTGCTTTACTATATGTACCAACAAGTTCAACGAATGCATAACGTACTACTACATCTGAAAACCTTCTACATAGTGACATCATCATTGTCAGTCAGAAGAAGTCCACTGTTGAACAAAGCTCCGCCCCTTAGAACACCGCAATGAAAAACTCACCACTTGCAAGCATCGGAAGACCGCTACCCTCGCGATGTCTTCAGTCCACCGAGTGGGTGGCCTACCAACGCTTCGTCTACTAGTTCGTGGTCGCCTGAGGACCTTCCTTCCCCAACGTTTATCTGTTCTTCGCGCGATCTTCGCCTCTTCAACTTGCACTACATTCTAGCACTATCTAGTACTAGTACGTTATACTCATAGTATCTGCTGCATTATTTTTGACAAACGACGTTACCCGTTACGACCAACAGTATTTCTGACCACCCCATCCATTACGGCGGTCGTGCGCATACGTTACACGTAACGCAACGTGTTAAAGCAAAGGGTCGTGGGAAACAATAGCTCAATCATCATAATGCGCGCACCTGTCGACTCATCGCTGCGCCTGCCCATCTCGTGACGCGCCGGCGGCACTACAGCAACTCGAAAATTGGACCGACCACCATTGTTACTTGTTTTGTTCCGGTGAGTTCGCGACCACGTTATCTTGCACCTTTACCTGAGCAATTGTCGTAAGTATTTTTGTTTATTCATTGAGGGGATTGCAGAAATGTCATCATCATCATCACCATCTCAGCCGTAGGACGTCTGCTGTTAGATATCGGCCTCCCCCATAGACCTTCAGTTGGTGGACGTTCTACGCTGCGCTTGCCGATCCGCGGTCTCCGTTTGAGAACTTTCGGCCCCAATAGACATCTGTCCTTTGTTCTCCGCAGAAATCTATTACTATAATAATAATGATTAATACTATAATGGAAAGTATAGCCTTGACAGGCCTCCTTGGAAGTGGGTTGACAATAACTGTCTACCGTAAATACAAACTGAGACATGGATGCACAGAAAAACCAGAAAAAGAGACCAGCACTGGGAATGGAACCCAGGTCCTCAGCAATCCGTGCTGCGTGCTATAACCCCTACACCACTGCTGGACAGGAATCTAGACACGAATTTTTCCTATGCATACATATCTCAGGTTGCTTATTTCTACTATGCTACTTAAGCAGCAGCACTAGCGACATCTATGTTGCGTCGAATCAATTATTATTTTTGTGGTTGTTGATAAAAACCATATGATGGCCCAAAAAAACGTTTATTTTTACAGAGTTCAAGTTTTGGTATAATTTACTTACAATATGGTCATGGCCTTTTGCCAGAATAAAAGAATATAATGTACTTGCTTATGTTTATGGTTAAAAATTTATGGATAGTAAATGTTCTTTTTTCCTTCTTTCTTTAAGTTAGTTTTGCTCTTTCTGGATCCTTAGAAGAATTTAAAGACTTGAAACGAATGAACTCATTCGTGGAATTAAAACCAAAGTTAATCGGCTATCGAGTTCTCGTGGTACCTCTAACAATCAACAATCAGCCGGTCCGTCTGTACTCAACACTTGCTATCTAACATTAAGTGAAAAACAATGCCCATCGCATTAGACATGATGAATTGGGATCGGCTTGTTTTTCTTATTGAGGCTGTTTAGGAATTCTTCGGATGTTTCGACATTAACGAGCAATTTTATGGTTTTACTGAGGTGGTTTGTTGTTCGACGTGTTTTTTGTTGGGTGCTGGACATATTCAATAGATTCATTGTAATTTCGTACTAGAAATCATGACAAAATATTTTGTTTGGAGAACCTAGGGAATGTATTCCGTAAGAATCTAATTTGTGAGTATGCGTGCGTGTACGTATGATACTCTTTAACGCTAAAACGGCGTTACACGATTTGGATGATATTTAGTATGTAGATAGCTGGAGATCTGGAATAACAGATAAGTTACTTTTATCCCGATATCCTCACGGGATCGGCATAAAATCTCGAAATCTCAACCGCTAGGTATAAAGTCATGAAATTTGACACAGTTGTTTTATGTGCGACGTTAGTGAAATCAACGATGTCATTTTCGGGAATACCCATGGGAAATTAGTAAAATCCTGGAATTTCAATTTAACTGCAAAATCTAATACCGCAGGCAACTTCTAAACCGCAGGTAAATTTTAGTATTAAACTTCCAAGTGGCCTTTCAGTTATTTCCGAGGATCAAATGATAGTGTTAAAGATACGAGAACATTATACAATAAGAAGGCTAACATTTGTGACAAAACTTAACATAATTCAACTGACGTGTAAAATAAATTAAAGGGAACTACCGCTACGACAAACACAAAAAGAAATTTATCTGTCAACAACAAGTCCTGCAAAAGCCAACTTTGATTATTAATTATTACATACTTATTCTAAAACGATAGAGTTTAAAATTGACTGCAGTTCCTTAAATAAAGCCAATTAATCATACAATTAAAACTATTTGACATGTCATCCATCATACAAATGATTAGAGGTGAGACGCTAGGATGTTTTTCTAGTTAATTTGATTATTCTCCAAGTGCATAAGAGAATGTGGTCGAATTAGAACTTGTGTTTTCATTTGAATTGTGTTGTATTTATTTCAAGTTGTTAAACTCTTCTTAGGCTACCAAGTAACTACGGGTTTAGAAACTTGCGTCGTACATTGTATTAACACTTGACCGTGTTGTGACTAGATTGCGGCGCATAAATAGCCGTTTGAATTTAGAAATCTTAACCGTTAAACCAAAAAACAGGTCAAGTGTGAGTCGGACTCGCGCAGTAAGGGTTCCGTAGAAATTCAAAAGGAAACAAAAATATATTTCCGACAACCCGGAACTCGCACTTTTCATTAAATTGACTAGTGATTGATCCCTATTTTACCATGATGACAAGTGTACCTAACTCACTCTGATTTATCAGCCTATTTAAAAATGATTTTCTGCCAAGTTTCTTGCAGCGCATTCTTCTTTTCAATGATGGTCTTCCCGAAAGTGCTGGGCCGAGCTGGATCTTGCGGAATAAACTTTTTTTTTCATTCTGGCACTGAAAGCGCTCTTCAGTGCCAAAATGAAAAAAAAAGTTTAGTTGTATCCGTTCACGGTAACAAATTCCACTCACTAGCAGTTTGCATACGAAAGGTTAAATAAAGCTTTTATTAAAATAATGTTTAATAAAAACTCGTTTAAAGTTGGTAAAAAAAAAACTATTACCATTTATCAGTACAATCAACCGCGCCCATCCGATTATGTTCTCAAACGCGCTGTCATTTTACTCTCATTCTAAAAAGTTGTAAAAGGGCCGGGATTTGACACATTCCTATGTCTCATAAGCCTTTTTGTCACCAGCTAAAGTCGGCTAGTGTAGGCCGAATGTCTTAATCGGAAAGCTGTCAATCCCAGTATTGTTTTAAAAGTGTGGGTTGATATATATATTAGTTTTATTGATCGTAAAACTGGACCAGATATTTTTATGTGTTCGACTTGTCACATCATTACGGCTTTGATTTCGCGGCAGATGATGTAAAAATATAAAACCGGCCAAGTGCGAGTCACTCGCGCAAGAAGGGTTCCATACCATTATCTAAACAACATTAGACATTAGATAAAAAAACAAGTTTGTTGTATGGGCTCCCTTAAATAAGTATTTATTTTGTTTTTATTTAATTATTTCTTTCTTAAAGTGATTATTTCAAGTGTGTACCTGTTGCCGTTATTAATAACAAGCAAAAAACGGCAAAACAATCACGTTTGTTATATGGGAGCCTCCCTTAAATATTTATTTTGTGTTGTTATAGCGGCCACAGTAATACATAATCTGTGAAAATTTCAAGTGTCTAACTATTACGACTTAAGAGATAGAGCTCTGTGACAGACGGACGGACAGACAGACAGACAGCGGAGTCTCAGTAATAGGGTTCCTTTAGCACCCTTTGGGTACGAAACTCTAAAAACAGCTACCTGTTTACAATTTGTTTGGCTGCACACATTTTTCTCCATAGAAAGTAGACGTGGCTTGGTTAATATTAATAACATCATCAACATAATCGTTTTAAAAATGATCTGTTTAGTTGTTGTTGTTATGGTCTTCCAATCAAGGCCATATGGTGACTCCGTTATTTGAAATGCGTTCATGGAGCCGCCTAGCCGATACCAACGTGAAAAGGCCTCTGCTCTGGAATCATATAGTATGAATCAGATAGGTGGAACAAAGGAGTTCTATCCTCTGATACATCATGAGCTTGTGCTAGCAGATAGTCCTCCACAGTTGCCAAACTCTTGTGATAGCGACATGGATTGGGTGGGGTATGCACTGAACAGAATTGTAATATTTTTTGTTTTCGAAAAATGACTTTTTGCCTTTCTTGGCATTGTTGCTCTTTCCAAAAGCGCTGGTAGTACAGCAAAAGTGACATGGAAAAGAGCTCTCTGTGAACTATTTACAAAATAAACGTTTTGACTTTGATTTAATTTTTCATGTGTGAGGAATAAGGGTCGTGACCTCCCTTCTGCATCACTTTCTCTCGCACGATGTTTCTGTCTATTTCTGTCTCTGGGCTGTAGAGTGAGATAATCGACATCTCCTCCTTCTGTTCCATGTGTAGGCGTTTTATCACTAACAGTGAATCTAACTATTGGGGGTAACGATGAAGAAAACTGGTGTTAGCGGCCAAAGGTGGAGAGGTGTTCCTGTACTTTAAGTAAACTGCTACTCGACTCTTCTCTGTGCGCACGAGATTGTTTCTTGTCTATCTCTCATGTGCTCTGTGATAATCGTACGATTCGTGACATTTTTCGCCTTAACTGGTTTTCTACAAGGTTGATACGTGATATTTCCTTAACATCATCATCACATTCCCGATTACTGATTCCAATTACATTAGATTAAACATTAGAATTTCAAAGCAAAATGGCGAGCTTGCCTCTGAAAAATTAACAGATTCAAAAACTATTAGCCTCCTTTTCGGTAAGTCGCCAAACGAATTTTCAAGGACGCGCTCAAAATTCTAGTACTAACCACATCTGACATTACAATAACAACAAGCTCGTAATACTTATTGAAAATGCAGATGTATTAGCATAATAAGCAGATGATTATTAAGATAAAAGCTCCGTTATATATATCGAGGTTGCAAAATTTACCTACCTACATAAAAAGGACCTGTGTTGTTTTTGTAGTTTGCCACTTGCGCTTGCGTTGACATTTCTATCAATATTTATAACTTGAATACTAATTAGCTGGTAGCATAAATACGGCATATAAATATTCTACTTATACCGTATTATGTTGTGGTATAGAATATCTTAATTGTGCAACTTTCTTTGTGATTATAATTTAACAAATTGGCAATACCATAACCCAGTATTTCTGCTTGTTCATTTTTTTATATTTGTTACTTAGTCTCAACTTTTATTTATTTTCTCATGTACTTACACTTGAATTAAATTTCAACAACTCTACTTCAGTAGGTACCTATATTTTTTCATGAAATACATTTATTTTAATTGGCTTTACTGCCAAAGATAATGACATTTAAAATATTTATAACAAATACACTAAAAACTTATTTGCCTATGTTTGGTTATTTTGGCATACGAAACAAAACATTTTAATTATAACTTTTCCAATGTCCTTAATTTATAATGAAATATTGGTAATTAAGCTGTTAGAAATTATTGAATTATAGGAATGTTTCTTTTAAGCATCTAATAAGCAAATTAACGTTATTTCGATCTTAATAAAATCTAGTGTTTTATAGCTTTACACAGAAGTTATTATAAAAAAACTCGCTTTTTTCTATGATTTGCACATGTCAATGAGGGCTATCGCGAATGAATTCGCCACTAGAGGCGCTAGTGTAGCGTGAGGTCTCCGAAATGTCGAATCTCAATAGTTTTTGAGTGAGCTACGCGGGTTTATTTTTAATTAGAAAAATTTTGTGAATATTTTGTAATATCTGAAATTAATTATGGCAAATATGCGTTCCGGGGCAATGAATGTCTGTGTTTTGAGACAGTTTTGTCTTTCGGAAACCTTTGTCCTCCCTTTTTTTCGAACAAAACTATGCAACACTGTGGCATGCTCGATATTTTTATGGTACGGTTTTAAGGTGTATTAAATATGATTTTAATCTAAACTTTGTTTTCACGCCCGTATTAACAGACTTTGAAAGCCATACTTAAAAACCTCACGCAACAGTGCGCCATCTAGTGAGACAAAAAACGATAGCCCTCATTAATAAAACACCGTTATTGTGACAAGTTATTAAAAAATTAGCTTTTCAAATTTCGATCGGCCACTGTTCTAAATTTAAGACAAAGCCATAAATTTTTTAAGAAAGAATTTCTCTACCGACGTTGGTTAATTTACGTTTGTTTGGCTAAAAGAATAAGGTTCACAATAAAACGTCTGATTGATTTTGTATGTGTCAATTTTTTTTATTACTAAACTAAATTTAGCCAGTAACATTAACGGCTATTTCCCGGTATAAATACATAATTTGTCACTTCGAGGTTTTGTTTTAATTTCCTTTATAATTTATTGTTCCAATTATTTGATAAATGGCTCCGATTCGTTAGGTAGCCATTAGGTTTCCCCAAACAGTATAACGGTATTTATGCATCTGAAGCGATTCATTTTAAATAATGTGGACCAGTTCCAAGTTTTTTAGTGAGAGGAGTCATCCAGTAGTCTATTGTGACTTTAAGTAGCAAAATAAAGGTTTTATCTTTAAGTAGGTTGAAAAAAATTAACCAACGGATCCTTGAAGAAAAAAAAAGGAAGAACTGTATTGAGAAAAATAGCTATTTCTTAGGGAATTTGTTTCATCGAATCTAACTCGTATAAAGAAAGATAAACAAACAATTAAAAAATTTAAGACTAGTGTTGTCCGTAACTTGTCTACAATCCGTAGACACGGCCTGTGTTAGTAGTAGGGTAATTGTATTATTTTTTGTTTTAAAAAATATAGAATTTATTTAGTTCTCTGTACTGTTTAGTGGCGTGGTGTGAACATTTTCGTTAAGCAACCCGAGGAGTAAGAGAAGACGTGAAGTAGTACTTGTAGTTAGTGTAAAAAACCTTTGCCTGATTGACTTTACTTAAAAAAATTAAGCATCAGAGGTATCTATTACTCACATACAAATAATTAACAAATTGTATTTTTTTTTTATATTAAAGAGGTTGTTTTTGATGGTTTGTACGAGAGACGAATTAAAGTTGCAAAAACCAGCCAGTCTACTTCGAAGTTCAAAGGTGTATCATACCGTCCCTCTCATTTTTCTATTAAATATTATTAGCTAAAATGAGACGGTAGGTATGATATGAAGTTTGAATTTCTAATTTTGAACCTAAAGTCAATAAGAGCGACAAGGCTGCGTGGGCGCATTATGATCCCCTTTTAGTTGTTACCGAGGAGTTCCATTCGGTTAAAAGAAGAAGTACATTTTTAAGGTCCGTACTGAAAGAGTGTCAAGTGGAACCCTCTTATTGTAGCTGCACTGTTCATCCGTCCGTCCGTTAGCCAGTAGACAGATGACATTTAAACATAAAATTAAATTAAAATTAAAAATTGACAGTGGAAAATAAGTATTCGAGCTCTGCACCCCAGCGGGGGGTAACAGGAGTGAAAAAGTAGAAGAAGTATTTGACTAAAGACTTTGTTAAATATCACATACTTAATCGATTTTTTTCTTTCGTACATACAACTGTAAGTATAAAGTGACAATGTTACAAAATAACAACTACTTACCAACACGTATGTAGGTATACTCACCATATAAGTAACCTGTACTGATTCAATCGTGCACAAAATTAAATTAACCGTTTTAGCCATGCCTCTATTAAGACGACCCAATTTCATACATCTCTTTCTATCCATTATCAAATGACAAGGACAACATCCTGTCACGCGACAAACGAAAGCCGTGCAGAACGGCCCCCGTGAGAACTCGTCGACGGAAATCATCGATTGTAATCGTAATCTTATTACGATTGTAATCACGACTCGATTAACTCAGAAATCAAATCGAACGGTAACGGATAGGCAGTGTGACGATTTTGTATCGATTGTAGACAGACAACAACAAACAAATTATAATAGATCAATGACTTACTAGTATGTAAACATGACCAACCTCCTCACTGAACAGCCGAAAAACATGCACCAACACCGAATAATGTAGCACCACACACACAGTATACGCTTTAATATGTTTTTTTTTCCGGCTGCCCTAAGGAGTGTTTTTGCTATCGTTATGAAAAGTATTCAGTTGTCCTTTTTTCAATGTTATGCGAGGCCAGAAACTACAATTGTCGCCTTTTTTAAGACTAATTTTTACCTCGCTAATAACACTTAAATTACACTCTTTAAATTGATGTTCCTTAAAATAAACAGCCAAATTTATAAGCAAGACAGAAAGATACTAGAAACAATTGGGATGGTGATGTAACGTATTTAACTTTTTTACGGATTTTCTTTGATTGTTTATCTGATTACGTGACATTTACAAAATAATTTGAAATTTTACTAGGTACAGAAAGATATTTTCAAAAACCAAATGGTGAAAGATTTAAAGAATTAACGCTGGCTTTCCCTCCGCATTCAAGAAAAAGAGATATACCTTCCTCTGCAATCCGTAAGAGTTATTTATACTCGAACTGCGCATGATAGCAGCTGTTCCTAAGATCTAATAAAGCTGAGACTAATCACCGAAAACCGTTGGTAAAATGATCTCACTCACTTACGCTCTAATCTCAGTAATAGGTTGTTCGTAGAATGGAAAAGCAGTGGTATGATGAGCGAATGAATTCTCTAATGCTGTGGATACATTTGCGTTGCGTAAACAGGTTCTAAGTTGGAAGAAGCCGTCATAAGATCGCTCCAAATATAAAGCCGTGCACACGCCCTAAGTGTAAGTTTTCTATAGCAATAAAAGTCGCGTACGCGGTTTGTTGCCGATATGTGCCGTTAGAGACGTTGCCGATCTGCCCGTAGTAAAACAATTATATATTAAAATGTTTTTTACGTGTAAACTTATGATAAAGACTCAGAGCACTTTGATAAAGAAAGATAATAAAAGAAAGAAGTTAGAACAAGTGGCACAAAAATTATATCACTTTGTAGAAACTATTGAAATCGTTATTCTTACCTTTTTAATAATGTATGACATTAATTATGAAAGGTAATGAGGGGATGA
Organism: Choristoneura fumiferana; assembly: GCF_025370935.1. Classification (NCBI taxonomy): domain Eukaryota; kingdom Metazoa; phylum Arthropoda; class Insecta; order Lepidoptera; family Tortricidae; genus Choristoneura; species Choristoneura fumiferana. Next base: position 7,766,398 of record NC_133486.1, read on the forward strand.
TAGCAAGTTTAAACAAGTCGAGTGCTGCATATACAATTAAAGATAAGATGGTAGTGCATCTAACCGAATCAAGTGTCTCCATCATCTACTTTTTGATTAGCATGTAGTGTTATATGACGACCGGATAGCCAAGTGGTTAGAGAAACTGACTAAGAAGCTTGTGGTCCTGGGTTCGATTCCCAGATATTTGTATGAATAATACGAATGTTTGTTCTCGGGCCTTGGATGTTTAATATGTGTCTAAGTATGTATTTATCCATATAAGTATATTTATCCGTTGCGTAGTATCCATAGCACAAGCTTTGCTTAGTTTGGGACTAGGTCAATGGTGTCAAGTGCCCCATGATATTTATTTATATTTAAAAAATAATTCGCTTTGCCAATTTTGTGTGCTCTTATAAACTACACAATTGCATGTTTATCAATATCATTGAAAAACTGACGTGTTTGTAAAACATGCGCATGGCACATGCCTTTACGCTCTGATGAACAAGGAACTGGACGCAAATTGCTAAAGCATTTACAATGATAAGTCGCGGTAGCCATCTGCTGCAAACCAGGCAATTTTCAGCAATGCCGTGTTTCACTCAAATTGTTTTCTAGTTGGTTTGTGATATGCGAACGGTAGTTTGACGCTATGTTAGGAGTCGTTAGTTGGTTTATAGTAGAGACGGTATCTTGATGACAGTAAATGAACCAATTGATTTATAGTAAGCCAGTTGAGTTGGCGAGTTGCTGAATGATGCAAACGATTAAGATGCGAAGTATTATTATAATGTAGAATCAACAGTAAAATTGGATGTTCTAATACTAAAATAAGGAAAAACTTAATTTATCTAACTCCGTGTTTATAAGGAAAAAATGGGATTAAACAGTTAACCTGCATCAGATGACATAAACTGAACTGTCATAGTTTTGCGGTCATTATGAGTATATCATCCACATTTATGAGGTTAATTGTGTCTTAAAACAAAGACTAAGGGGCTGTTTCACCACTCATTGATTAATTTTATTTGACGGATAAATGTGATGTAGTCTCCGTCTATTCGAACAAAACAAAGAGAGACTGCATCACATTTATCCGTCAAATAAATTTAATCAGTGGATGGTTAAACAGGGGGTAAGACTAAACTACATGTTTTACAGACAACACTAATATCATCAAATACGTAGCCCCAAGAGTTGTATGAACGACTTGGTTCATAATGATTTTACCGTAAACGAAAACGAAAAATTTAAATCTTAACACAAAATCAGGGATACCGTTTCAATAAATAATTTGTCCATAAAAGATCTCCAACAATCATTTCCCACAGTAAATGCCATTAAATCCAAAATAAAGTGTTAAAGATATCTTCAAGTAATTTTATATGTTCCATGTGACTTCTAAGTGTAGCCGAAATTTTACGACTCAAGTTTACGTTAGCGACTGCTATTTCTACTTTAGTGATAGTTTATCGAGCGTTTTATAGAGTTTACTACTTTTATATAACATTGCTACGGAGAACTAGCTTTTTATGCATTTAATAATAATGTCATAACGATCGTGAATGAACTGTGGTCATTTCAATCAATAATAACGTTGAAAGTTTTTTTTTTGACAATTTTGTGTTAATTCTAATATTTGATAAAAAGGAAAAGGAAATTTATATTTCCAACTATGTATGATGAAACTTATCATTAATATAATTATAGTTGTGTTAGTCTTTTTAAACGCATCCATGGTTTTCAAGGCATGACTGTTCGCTTCTCAAGTGACCACACGCGTTAATATTATTACGAAAATATACTAATTCAAATATGAAAATAAACACATCAAGGCCTCTAAAATACATTTAAGTTTAAAAAATACAATGGTTAATTTTGTTACATTGTGTCGTTTTCTTTACTTTTTTATCTTATTTCTTTTTACGCATAATATAAATAAAAGAAACTAAATGGGTTATAATATTTATTTGTGATGGGTACTAAAAACTTAAGGCAAATTCATTATTTAATATTCGTTTAATATGTATATTCTCCATTTAAGTAACACTAACTCTAACCATTTATAGTTAAAACGAATAGACTAATGAAGATTCTATTTTAAAGCCTTCGACACAACATAGCTCCTTGAGATACCCCAGCCATCTTCTAAAGAGCTCTTACTGCTTAGTGCTTTATAGGCCTTGAAGGTCAGAGTGCACTGGAAATTTATAAGACTTATGCCACTGACTAGATAACAATTTAGTGAAGAGCTATCTGTGGTTTCAGTAAAGCAGTTATCAACGTTCAAGGTATACCGGTTTTCATTTAGCACACGCAGGTTTATTATTGCACCTACATTAAGTTTTATGAGATTTTTCACTCGGAGCCATTTTAATATTCTTGTTAGTCACTAGCAATAACAATGTACTTATGGAGTGTTTAATATCAACACCACAAACTTCCTAACAGGCTACAATACAATAGATCTCGCTAACCGTACTTAATCATTAAAAGATTTCATCTATTGTCTTTTGGTCATCATTTACCTATACAACTATCAAATTTGAAAGAGATGCGGTTGAAGATTTACAAAAGCAAACAGCAACTGCTCAACCGCTGGAGCAACCGCTTTTGAGTCTCTTCGTGTTGTTCATTAATATAACATCTTTAGCCTACAACGTATGTCCAACTGCTAGACGCAGGCCTCCTTTCATATACAGTACCACCCGGGTTTAAGTCATTATAAATAACTATCATCATTGTCTTCTCCAGCCTACAAAATACGCTAGCCATAGTTGGAAATTATTCATTCTCGATTGCAAAGTTCCTTATAATTTCAAATCACACAATACTTCTCATCTAGGTGCTCAAAAGCGTTTTTTTTGAACTGATCTCAAGAACGCCCCCGCGCTTTTACACAATACCTTAATCCAACATACGTATGCGCAACGGTGCTCAGATACCAGATTTATTCAAATTCCCAAAAGGAGTGCCGGTTACTTCCAAATGTCTTTATCACTAGACCATTGTTGAAAAGCGTTTGTAAACCAATATCTACTATTACGGCGGCCAGAAAACTACATAACTCAGGTTCTTTATTGATTTGTTTAATCGAACGGAATCCTATAAAATCTGCCTTTCGTCGATTTGCCACCTGTGTATTTTTATTTATTTGACGGCACACTGTTAGGTTTTCGTGTATGTTTTATTTAATTTTTGACTTGAAAACAAGGCAATAACAATTATTTAAGGGAGAAATAGTAAATTATTCTTCAAAAGAATTGAAGGTAGGAAATTGGTAGGAAAACCTTCGTCAGTTATTAAATTGATTCCTTTAAAAAGTCATAGACTCTTAGTATGTTTTGAAACTAAAGTACTAAGTAGACAAGTGCATATAAAATTATACTTACTTGACATGATAACAAGGATCAAAATAGTATACACCTCTAACATATATCTAGTTTCATATCAATACAAAACCTTTTCAATAAACAACTTCGTAAATTCAATCAAATAATGATCTAAGTATTTAAAATTGACAGTGTTTGTCAGTGCCAAGGTGTAGTGGTAGGGTTGCTTGCTATGGTCACCTGATTATGTTTAGCAGGTTGACAGGTTGACGCAGTATGTCCTACTCAATCGGTAAAGCAGATTAGCGCTCATACTGAGCAAAGGAAAATAGAGATCTTAGGGTGACGAACCTTTTTTTACTCAGACTGTACATTATGCTTTAATTGCTTAAAATAAGCGTGAGTAATATTAAGTTTCTAACTTTGATGGTTGGTATTTGCCATATAATTAAAAAAAGTAATATTTAATAAAAAGTACCTAATATTGTATTAACATAAGGTAGACAATATTTTCTATAGTTTAAACAAATGTTACGAGTTATTTTCAAGTCAAATCAAACCTACCTATACATAGAAACAAGATAAAAAGGTAAATATCATTACGACAAACATTTATTTTTGTTCAACAACGAGACCGTGGCTAAAGCTAGTGTAAGCATTATGATTATGACATAAGGGAGGCCAAAAAAATTAATGAAATCCCGTTCATTTTACGATGTTAAGTAAGTATTCTTCCAACATGGCTATCCTACTAAATATGTGTATAATAATGTTTCTTCTACTCTCAAAACGTTAGCGTTAGCTGCATTTACATCAACACGGTCTTTTTTGTTCCCAGAAAGAACGAGTCGTAAAATTATCATAATTTCGTTGTTAGTATGATTAACACTTTAAAGAAATACAATCTGGTATTTTCATAATTGTCACATTATTCTATGATGGACGTTTGGAATTTTGTATGATATCATTATTTTTTATGCACAGTTATTTTTCAGATTACAAACTGTATATTTTTTAATGAATTGGAGTTAAAATGTAAAATTACAGCTAATTTTAATATACATAGCATTCCATTTTCAACCCCCGATGCAAAAAGAAGGGTGTTATAAGTTTAACGACAATTTCTGTTTGTCTGTCTGTGCCATTGTAGTTTTCAAATGAATGGACCAATTTCGATGCGGCTTTTTTTACATTTTCATGTAAAAATAAACGCCGTGAGTTTCCTTACTGTAGTCTTTAACTGTCATTAAAATCGGTTCAGAGTCGGCGGTTTTTCAACTTTTTAAGTATTATTTATTAATTATTTGATTGGAGCTTTACTTTGCGGAAGTCCATATCAATGATCATCGCCATTCATCGCCATTGTTTAAGAAGCGGAAAAATAAGATAAAAATGTTTTGGGTAATTGAAGATATTTTTTTAATAACACATGAATTGGACAAATAACCAATAACTTATAAACGCTTGAAAAAGCGGCAACAGCAGAAACGCAAGAAGATACTTCACATAAGTAAAATACAACTTAGTGTGTAAAGGTGCCACTATACCATTAATCAAATGTTACGAACACAGAAAACGAATTGTTAACGTTAAAACAACAATACTTTTAACATAACTCCTTTCGATGACACCCGAGAAAGACTAACGATTCCTTTCCAAGTAGGTATCGATCCCTACGTATCGACTTATAAGATTGATGTTAAGGGCTTTTTAATCGATAGCCAAACATTTAAATTAACTGCGCTTTTGAATAAATTGTCGAATTAAAGTATTTTTTTATTGAAACTTAACCTTATAAAAGTACTCAATTTGTTAGTATGAACGTCACTTATTAATTCTTATCTTTATTAGAGGTCACACAGGTTAACGTTTTTGGAGAGATTATGTTTTATTGCTATCAAATAGGTGCTAAAGTTGCTATTTTGACAGAGCTGTAAAATTTAATGTTTCAATGTCGTTATTAAAGCCTACCTATTTTGTTTTTTATGTTTATGAACAAAACCTAAATACTGCTACTTGAATTGAGGATTTAGTCTTCGGGAGACATTGCGTACTGTAAATGAAGGTTAACTTCATGCTCCTTAGTATTTATTGGTTTTCAATGTTCTCCGACAATGGCTAAAACCGGATCGTCGAAAGTTTCTCATAGGATTTTATTTGTTTCAAGGAGCTTAAAGTTATCTCCTGAAAAAAAATATCACTTGTGTTTCAGTACCTTTCAAGAAACGAGTATTTAGAATGATGTCACTGAAGAATTGAGGTTATTGTTACTAATTTCCATGTTTTTCTCGACACATCATTGCTTGTATAATGTGATGTATCGACGTTCTAACGGTGCGCTTGCTTTATGAGAGAAGGTTCATACATATTTGAATATTGCTATGGGATGGGAACTAACAACGTAATCATTTTGAGATTTTGTTAGTAGGTCATACTAATAAACTACAAAATTTTGTCGCTTATCTGGGAAAAAATACTTTTACAAACAAGAAACATAGGTAAGATTGAAAGATGACGCCACGTGTTTCTGTCGTACTTTGTTTAAAAACTATAATAGTAAATATTTATTTCAAGAACATAGTCAATGAAGACAGTGGCCAAACTTAAGTGGCAGTAGGGAGAGGGCTCGTTTTCAAGGAACTGATGGCCGTTGGAGCCAATGTCTTTTATGGTGACTACGTACCGGAAGGTGCAGCATGGGCTTTCCATAAATAAAGAAGACTAATTTCTTTGTGATAGTCTTAGGAGACCAATACATGCAGGCTTTAAAGGATCGACCACACGGCTTAGATTTAGAAGATACGAGACTTATCCAGTAGTAAACGTCTTTCGGCTGACAGTGATGATTAAACATACCATTATGATATTTTTTTGCGCACGCGCAAGTCTTTTCCAAAGCTTACTGAGAGAAACATCAGTGAAGAAAAAAATGATAAGCAACAAAAACTAAAAAAGTCAGTCACACGTCAAGTCTCCGACTTCGAACACTGATTTCATTGTTAATTCAAAATCAGTGTCAAGTCTTTCTAATCCTTCCAAGCATCCGCTACTATGTTCAATTGTTGCTAATCAGGTAACGGGCAGACACACCTGTCCAAGCTAGCGTTAATATCTCTATAATTACAAAGATAGCATTAACCAGTTACCGTGGAGGTGGTATTTCTTAATAGCCAGTAATTTATTGTTAGTAAATTTGGGAGTAATAATTATTGTTAATATTGACACGGTTTTTAAATTGTTTTGTGTAATGTGCAATACGGAGATTACTGGTTGGACGTAGGCGACTAGAAATTTAATGTTTATTAGTATGTATGAGGTTATTATCGTAATTGCTAAGGTTAATATGAAAGTACACTCTATTTATACGTAAGAATATTGCTTCAAAATTATGTGTAGAATTTACCAGAGCGAATTCGTTTTTATTTGTCCTCTTTTGGCAGAAACTAATTAATTAAAGTATTTTTCTACATAATGCGAATCATGTATTTATTTTGGAGACTATCTTAAGAACCAGTCTATTTGACCATCAGTTCTGCGGCATTTGTGCTCACTGCCACCAATTCGGAGGTTTCCTGTGTAAATAGTAAAATATATTTTTCTCCATCCAAATCAATTCATTTATTTCAATCAATCAATTTATTTTTTTCCATCCAGTTAGATTATTAGAAAAATTGGAAACTTATTTAAAGATTTTTGCCGAATGCACTTTTTGTTGCCTTTTTTTATCGACTGGATGGCAAACGAGCAAGTGGGTCTCCTGGTGGTAAGAGATCACCACCGCCCATAAACATCTGCAACACCAGGGGTATTCCAGATGCGTTGCCAACCTACAGGCCCAAGATGGGATACCTCAAGTGCCGGTAATTTCACCGGCTGTGTGTGACTGTTCTTGCATTATCATCTAAACCACATTTCTACATTTACTGTTATAGAGTTCCATCCTGCGGAGACGATCCTGGCCGGGCCTCCAGAATTTCACTACCAGACTAATGTATTGTCATCGGACGTATAGTCAACGGCCGTTATTAAGTAAATCCTGACATTGCAAAACTATGAAGTTACTGAATATTAACAGTATGAATCATTGATAAAAATGCGATGCTTACTTGTTGCGTGCGACAGAGTAGGAAGTATATAGCATTTTTTTCAATGGTTGACATTAACAATAATCAGGAACTTTATAGTTGTGCAATGTGTCAGGATTGACTTCTTAGCGGCCGGACTCTATACATATGCCAAATTTTAAGTCAATCTGACCACTGGAAGAGGGGCAAAATCCATTTGCAAGATTTAACTCGGCCTCGAACTTTAATTCATGAGCCACCTAAGGAAAAGTCATTACGATTTTCACTGTTAACTAGCTGGTGCCCGCGGCTTCGCCCCCCCCCGTAAAGTTTTTTTTTTAAATCTTATATATCTTTTTTTGTAAGAACCTTCTCCTGACAATAGCAAACACAACAAAAAAAGAATTAGCGAAATCGGTCCTGCCGTTCACGCGAAGCCGTGACCAAGAGAAATAGGGATTCATTTTTATATCATTGTTAATTAATGCGATGTCACTATGACGTTTACTTTGAAATGGTTCCATAGTGGCTCATGAATTAATCTCCTTGACCCAACATACATACATTGCAAGTTAAGTAAGTAAAAAAAAATGTAAAAATAAAACTCACCACTAAGCCCAAATGCCGTATCAACGCAATAAGTCTTCTCGCGTCATCCCTGGACACTCCCAGTAAGTCCACAGACAGACAGTTCGGCGGATTAAATGGATTAGTATCAATCAAACCACAAATTGGTTGCATCACCAAAGACACTTAAGAATAAAAAAAAAGTGTCATGCTTTCTTTTAAATTGTTAATTGGCACTAGTTTATGAATGGGAAGCTTTTTTTACGCATCGCTGCGGCTTATTTGATGGTGTATGGAGTATAATTAAGGGGATTGGTTGGAACATGGTATGGTGTAGGAAGTTACACGAGAGGTTATAGGGTCAAGTTGTAGGTTCTGAGCCATGAGATAGTATGCTTAAATGTTTATTGAAAGTATTGAAACTAAGTATTAACTAGGCAAATATAGTGTATACAACAAAAAAATACAACAGGTAAATTTAGGTCCAACTTGTGCATTGCGGGTTTCGTACAAATTTAAAACAGGATAAGCTTGGAGATACTTGTTTTGTTGTTTTTTAAGGATTAGAACGTTTTGAATTTTTGTCTTTGTGCTGTAATGGAAGTACCTACTTTCACTTGTTTTAGATGTTCTAATCTTACTTATGTCCTTGGGCCGTCGTGCTTACTTACATCAGATCTTGCTTATTTTGCCGGCTTAAAAGTAGGTAGTGTTACTTGGCTTGCTAGTCATCTGCAATTCTTTAATCTTACTTATGTCCTTGGGTCGTCCTGCTTACTTACAATCAGGTCTTGCTTATTTTGCCGGCTTCTACTTGACTTCGCTTCACTTTTTGTCCCAGTAGTCGCATCCACTTGAAGTTTAGTATGTACCTAGTAGGTTGGATAACAATGCAAGTACCTACAGTCAATATGAATTACAGTCAGCAAAAAAAACTTTTAATTAAAAATGAAATTTTTACATAAGTTTATTAAAAAAAATACTGTGATATCCTATGATATCTTTCAAAAGTTTGAAAAAAATTACACCCATTCGACCCAAAAGCCACTTTTTGACTTTGTGAAATCACCAAACACTTAATCAGATGATAAGCAATACCTTAAATTGTTGACGGATCATAATAATATAACGCACATCAAATCGACTATAAAAGAATCTCTAGACCACAATAACAATCAAACACCGTATAAACAATATTAATATTCCCATACATTTGCAACTTAATACTCGTGTGACATAGTTTAAGTATCAAACAATGTTGCTATGATAGTTTTCGCTGTAACCAAATGGAATTTTAAATCAAACTTGAGACTAAAATAATGGAGTTCGTAACACAATATAGGCGTGTCTTCTGTCGGTAAAACCATAGATTAATGAAGCTTAGAAGCGTAACTTCTATGCCTCTCGGTCAGTTACCGTAAGCAATATGCCTATAACCATTAACGATAGACGATGCCACTATCCACTTACTCGTAGACGGTACGGTCTTTAGCTTACCTTCGCACTACATTTTTACCTTAACTTTTTTGAAGGGGGGAATCTGCATTACGTTACAACAAACTTATAAACAGAACCGTCACACGAAAACCGAACACGCACATAAATAAAAATATCTCCCCGAGACCCAATGTTGATATAATGTACCTAAGTGTCCATAGGCTGCGATAACCATTTAGGTACCATCAGGTAAACCTTGTGTTCGTTTTTGGCTTTAGTATAAAACTACTTCATCATATCTTTGTATTTACCTCATTAAAAAACTTAAGATTTATATAATGCAAATTACAATGGTATAATATTAGTACGCCTGTCGATGGAGTTACGCTACTGTATTATCATATCCTACCCAACATAGCTGTAGGGAATATTCCAAGCTTATTGATATTTTATAATAAATAACTATACAATGGGAACTATACAGCAATTTGGGCGTCACAAATATAAATCTAATTCTATATTTTCTAATTGAAACAATACAAATGGTGCTATAAATTTTAAATATCAAAATTAATAGAGCGCTGTGTTGGTGGCCAACAAGATGAATGCCTTTGTTTTGATTAAACTCTACGATTAGGTCAAATTACAAAGAGAAATCTAATCTATTCTTAATTAAATTACTCTTGTAACGGATAACTGTGTCCTATAAAGTGTTCTTTCTGTAATAAATTTGCATATTCTATTTATTTTCTATGGTCCATAATTGACTGGCTTAATTATTTGATTTGTAATTTATATGCAGCTTTAGAAAGTGACATTATGATAGAAAAAAAAAATTGTAATTGTATTTGCAACTTTGACAGTATCGATATCTTCGTAGTTGACTGTACATACGAATATCAATTACATAGTTTTTAAAGCCACAAACATTGTTTTCTAAAAATGTAGCAACACTAATTTGTGCCAGCAACTCTGCCTTCTTATAAAGAAAGCCCTAATTCACCTTAAACTATCATTATTACCTACACCCAAGGACTATCAAACTTCAAATCAGCTCTAGTGCTTAAAGCTAGAATATTTTTTCACTATAGTCTAATATCAATCGCTGCTTCAATTTGATAATGACACAACTCAAATTTCTAGGGTAGTACATTTTGAATTATGTCACTATTCAATTAAAGTTCAACTTTAACGCTCCCTTTATTTTGAGTTGTGTCACTATCAAATTAAACTATTCTGTACCGTTCACAAAACATCCATTATCATCAACATCACAGCCTGTGTGGCCTGTAATACGAGCAAATAATTAAAACATAGACGTACTGATCAAACTGAACAACATATTAGTTCAGCGACTTTTAAAAATAATAAATATTTTATTTTATTTTGATTACACTTTAAAGTTTATTCGAAGAAGCAATGTAAAGCTAAATCTTTGATATTTGTAGCGTGACAGGCGTCGTCAGTTGTGTTTTAGAATGGCGTACATTTTTAAAATATACGATTAAGTTTGTTAGAAAAAAACAACCATGATGATCCAACTACCGGTGACCTATAGAGCCTCTGGTAATAATATTATCCCCGGTTCGGGGCCACACACTGTAGGTATAAATCCCATTGCAGGGCACAGGCCTCCTCTTCAAAAGAGAGTGCTTGGCTCTTAATTCCCATGCGGGCCTAGTGCGGATTAAGAATAAAAACTTCACACACAATAGTGCCTAAAAATAATTGGACCGTAAAACTTGTGGTAAAGTTAAACTAAAATTTTGCACATATATTTCGAAAAACTCAGAGGTGCGAGCCCGGATTTGGGCCCACGATTCACGATCCTCTGCTTGAGAGACCACAGGTCAAACCACTAGGCCACCAGGGCTAACAAACATCGATTAACATAAAGTCAATTTTATCGACATTAGCGCAGCACTAGCAACTTTATCGCCGTCTTTATACTCACCACCTATACAGTTAATTGTAACCTATAGGTATTATTACTGGCGAAATTACGCCTTCGCGGTACGATGCCAGAGAAGCACAGACATTGCACTCGTATCACATCAAACGCGCGTTTTACACAACTGTTTCATGAATTTGTACAATTTTAAGCTTAAACTAAAGCCAAATTGTCTGCTCATTTTTTTAATATCCACATTCATATCCATACTAAGTAGTTGCTGTAATAAAAAGGTAACTTATGTTTGTATCTAAAGGTAATGATCTCTGAAACTACAGAATCGACGCAAAAAAATATTTCACTGATGATATAATGTTACACTATCCTTCCATTATCTAATTTTTATCCACGGTAAGTGAAAGTTCCAGTTACAGCTACGGCCTACGTTACAGTTCCCACAGGCAATCCAAACACTAATAAATTATAAATGCTTTTGATAAAATTCATAGGCAAATGAATAGAAAAATAATTTGACCTATTCTGAATTATTTTTAAAGTTATTGTTTTGAAGACTTTTGTTAAGTAAGTTTATGGTGGAATTTCAAATAAATACATATTTAATTACAATTTTATTTTATTGTTTTGTATTTTGTATTTTTTTCTAATTGTAATTTTGTATTTAAAAAAACTTTATAAAGTACCTATGCAAAAAAACCATCTAACACATTATTATAGTACTACTGATAGGTAAGTACTGAAAATACGTATAGACATACTTTTTTTACCAAAAAACGAACGGCCACACGCATAGTAAAGAGGCTGGTCGTACCATCCACGTGCCAATGATTAGAAAATAACTGTTTCGTTACATTAGCAAAATCGCCTTTGGGAATTATTTTAGAAAATAGCAGATTACATAGAAGATTCAGTGTAATAATAGAGCTTGAATGACGGGTTTGTAAACGTTAACTATGAATTTGTGTTCGTTTATTTATGGCTATTGTATAAATTGGTATTATAATTAAATTTCGCTAATTAGAGACGGCACTTTTGTAGTAACGGTGGTTTGCTTTCTGTTAGAATATTCTAGTCTGATTATTTTGAGTCCTTTATTATTCGGGGTCAAAAAAGTTGTCCTTCCGCCGGGTTGCTAATAAGAAGCCTTGGATGCAACTAGTTTATGATTTACTTAATAAAAATGATCAACATCATCAAACCAGCCATAGGACAATCGCTGTTAGACATATGCTTCCCCATAGACCTCCAGCTGCTTCGGTTCATCCACCGTGAACCCACGGCATTAACCAGGTCATCCGTCCATCTCGTTGGTGGACGTCCTACGCTGCGCTCGCCGATAAAATTTATAAAACATTCAAAACATTAACAAAAGCCATGTTATGTTATATAATTTAAATATACCTTAGGACCTTTTTGATGCGAGCTTATTGTTTCTTTAAAATTATTCGTAGATACTTATGGATAGACGTTCCTTATGCGCTTCTTTCTTTTCATCTATCTTTCTTTTTCTAGACACAAAGCAATTTTATGTAAGCGAAGTTCCCAATCCCCGCTAAGAGAGATGTCAAAAAAAATGTCTCACAGCCCAAAACTGTGGCAGAATCAGCAATAAGATATCTCTGAATAACTAATTAGCATCGCTAAAACAATAGCTCAGTCTTAATTATACATTAACACCCACACAGGCTCACAAAAAACAAAAGAAAGCTAGCCCGCGACCAGAAAAAAATGTCACCAAAACCACGTTAGGCAATGTGACACCTATTTTATAAGTATAGAAAGTGTCCACCGTCCACAATGAGTAGAAACCATGCATACCGAGGATTCAATTGAATCATTCTAGCATTAATTATGTTGTTCGTACGGTCGGCAGGTCAGTATGTTGTTTTTTTTTTCAAACCTAAAAAACTATGGTAGCCTAACGTAACTTAGAAAAGTTCACAACCCCTCGATTTTTCTTAAACCCGAACCAATTTTTCTTAAACTTACCCCGCATCGAAATCGGCCTGTCCGTCGTGGCTTAAAAAGTGTGAAAAACAAATTTGAATATAAATAAAATAAATACATATCATGGGATGGGATACTTGACACCAATTGACCTAGTCCCAAACTAAGCAAAGCTTGTAGTATGAATATAGATAAATACATACTTAAATGCATATTGAACTTTCAAGAACCGAGAACAAACATTCGTATTATTCATACAAATATCTGCCGCGGCCGGGAATCGAACCCGGGACCTTAAACTTCGTAGTCAGGTTCTCTAACCACTTGGCCATCCGGTCGTCCGCAAATAAAAGGCATCAAGCAGAGCAAACGCATAAAGACAAAAGGTTCTCGTGTGTATTTCTTTTTTAGAATAGATTTCACCATTCTTTGACAGTCTTGCTATTAATGTACTTACTAGCGTTTTCTTGTGCTTTTCAATAAATTGTGATACTCATAACTGAAATGTAATTCTTTATTGTTTATAAAAACAAAATTTGGCTTCCTACGTATCACCATCATCATCGTCATCAGTCTATAACAGTCCACTGCTGGACATAGGCCTCCCCCAATAAGCGCCATTGCGCCCTGTCTTCGGCTAGGCACATCCAGCTTTTACCAGCAGCCTCACAGATCGTCACTTCACCGTTTGCCGTGACGAGGTCTCCACTCAAGAACTCGTTCACTCTCGCGGTTGCTGTTAATTGCTAATTCTATGAGCTATGTCGATTATAGTCGGATAGTCTCGTTGCGGATTCTATTCTTCTATCCTACGTTCGAAATACGAATTCATGACAATTCTTATTTTGCGCCAATCGTCAGATGAAATAAACAAATGAATTCACAGTTCTGATACCTGTTCTGCCAACGCTACGTTATCAGAGAGTCGCCTTGAGTGATTTTTAATTTAATTGTAATACCTGATTTTGCTCACCCGAGCGAGAGCGGTCGCTTCGTCGGACAGATGTCAATCTACAGATACTTTTTATACATTTTTTTTTCACTCATGAATCGGAAACCCGACCAGGTTTTTGTCTTATTGTTGTATTATAATGAATTCGTAGACAAGAACTGATATCGTGTGATGGGATCGTTAGTTTTTAATTATTTTTTTGTCATGCGTGAAGTTGAGGTTGGAGAAAAATATCAACTCTAGGAGACTGAGACTTACCGGGAGGAGTTATATACAAACCATGCATGCATAAGTCGTTTTTTTTAATTTAATCATCCACGTATGGACTGATAGGTTATTAATGAGTCTCCATACTAAAATTTATTAGATTAAAAAAAGTTTTTGAGAGTCGTGTTACCTGAGTTTTGAACCCGCTTCTCTGTGCTAACCGTGTCGATTGTCCTGATTCCAATTACACCATAGCGTCCTTGATCAATCCACTCAAATAAGTTGATTGATGAGTTGATGCATGTTTATTGTTTATACTAATAGTGGCGATAGTATGTAATACGTACATGTCGTACGTAGATATCATTATCTAAGGAAGTTATTAGATTTGGCTGAGCAAATGTGTCACTTAAAATAACTAAAATAAATACTTTTTACTGCAGGGCTGGTTCTAGGGGGCTGAAGCCAAATCTTTGGTGTGGGAGCTGTGCCGTAGGCTACGGGACAGGGGTTGCGACCCCCGCTCCGGGTCGTACCTGGTTCAGCAGGTGGCGCTGGCCATACAGCGGGGAAATGCTGCTGGCATTATGGGTACATTTGAGCCGGGTACGACGCGGAATGGTGGTTTTCAGCTTGTAGTTTAGGTCTTAGTTTGTACTTTGTGTTACAATGTTTAAGATGTTTTTTTATTAAGTATTTTATTTGACATTGTTTGGGTTTCTTTTGATCATATGTGTTTCTCTGTGGTTTAATTTGTTATTTTATTTTATTTAATTTGACATTTCTTTTTTACTTCAGTTTTTCTTACTTAAGATCTTCCATAACTGATGTTACGTGTATTAATATCTGCTTGTACGTTGCCTGTTTTTAAACTTTTTCTTTATTTACAGGTACGATATTGAGCGATGCAACTCCACACCGACGATTCTGTCATTAGAGCCTTATCCACAGTAGAAGAATAAAAATGAAATTACAATGTTTTCTGTAAGTACACCGCAAAGGGCTCTTCAAATTTTATTTTTTCAAATTTGATTAGCTCCTAATGTTATGCGAAAACGCGTTGCAATAGAAATTATTAGCAACAATAGCTTACAAGACAACCTGCATACGAGGCTGTGTTTCATAAACGCTATTTATTTCCTCGACTAACTAATTAAATCCGAAAGAGACGCATCGATGGATAAATGAGAAATCTGAAGACTGGCTTGACCACTCCGCTGCAGTTGGGTAGTTAGTAATTATGTGCATTAGATAACAATAGACTATGAAATCTCTCTTTTGAGAAAGCTGCTTTTTCTCATTTTGAGATATGGATTGTAATAACTTTTTGGTAAAAATTTCATTTTTATAACAAGCTTTTTCTGCCGACTGCTGAATTTTTGTTGACTGTACTTTCACTGCAAATTTCAAGTCGATACCAATAACAGGTAAACAGTTCCGTCCTGCGGAGACGATCCTGGCCGGACTACCAGGATGTAACTGCCAGATTATTGTATTGTCACGCAGTTTACATAAGTATACCAAATGTGGAGACAATCCAACTACTGGAAGTTGGTCGAATTTAACTTGCAAGATTTAATTGCAGACACAACGGGACAGGTGAAACTAAGTAAAAGCTTGTAATAATGATATACAATTCATCTCATTTTCTCCAATCGGCTCCGAATCCGAATGAGATTTCCAAATTAACGAAAACATTTCTTGCACTCGCAAGAACTCAGAAGAAGAAGAGTTTCAATCTTTCATCTTGATAAATAGACGGATATACAAGCTAAGTGATTCTATATACCGGGTGTGGCCTGTAATATGAGCAAATAGTTAAAACATTCTTGTTCTGAGAGGAGGCCTGTGCCCAGCAGTGGGACGAATATAGGCTGGGATGATGATGATGAGTTAAAATATAGATCATACTCCTCAAACTGAACAACATTAGTACAGCGACTTTTTAAAAAAATAGTTTTTTAGTTTTTATTACACTTTTAAGTTTATTCCAAGAAGCAATGTAAAGCAAAAGGTTTGCTGTTTGTAGCGTGACAGGCGACGTCAGTTGTGTTCTATGGCGTATTTTTTAAAAGTCGCTTAACTAATGTTGTTCAGTTTGACGAGGACGATCTATGTTTAAATTTTTTGCTCGTATTACAGGCCAGTCCCGATATTTTTAAATGTAGGTACCTAATAAATAAAGCAGAGGATCATGTGTTCGAATCCGGGCTCACACCTCTGAGTTTTTTCAATTCGTGTGCAAAATGACATCTGAAATTTACCACGAGTTTTATCGTGAATGAAAATATGCACAACCAGCGAAGTAATTCAATGGTGTATGTAAAGTTTCCAATCCGCATTGGACCCGCATAAGAACTGCTGCCCAAGCTCTCTCATTCTGAGAAAAAGCCTGTACCCAGGAGCGGAACGTATAGGTACATATAGCTTGGAATAACGGATGATGAAACAACAAAAAATAGTTTTAGTAGAAACAAGACTTAGTAAAAAAAACTTACTTAACTTATAACTTACTACGTAATAAAAGGAAGTGTTGTAGTTGCCAAGCACTTGACTAGTTTCTGGAGCAAGTGAAGTTTCAAGTGACGCCTGTATTTACACTTTCCCATGCCAGTAACTGGCCTGTCACCCGTGGCAGTAGGTTATTTCCTTACTCGACCCACGAGTCTGTAATATACGCGAATGAAGCTACCGATCTTAATTGATACATAAAATATGTGTATTTCATCTTTTGCTAGGAATTTTTCGTCAAAATTATTAGGTTCGTTTTTATTTCCTTAATTTATAAACATTGGGGAAGAAATTTGAAATTTAGAAACATCGAAAACAATATTAAATTCTCGTTTTGACTGGATACATTACTATGGCAATTTTTTGAAGTATAATAACCTTAAAAAAATAATGCATTTCATAATTTTAAATCAGTATCTATTCAATGTGCATGCAGTTAGACCTGCTTGCCTAAAATATTTTTCCGTTAGTATTTTTCGTATCATATATATCTCACAAAATTTTACAATTGCAGATCTATAAAAAAAACTTATTTGTATGTGCTATGTCGCATTGGCAGTATCAAGAAGGTAAAACTATAAATTGATTAATTTGACAGAGTATTAAACCATAAAACAAAATCTACACCATCACCCAAGGCTACAATTTCACCAAAAGTAGGCAATTCATTACCATAACTTTAAATAAACATAAATAACTTTTGCTTTTACCGGAATACATTATTTTCAACACATATTTTATCTGCTTTTTTAATAACTGAGTAGGTTAAGTACATATTTGCAAATATTTAGGTTACTATAAAGATATGACTTTTACGTTGTTAAACGGCGGTTTAACGAGTTTTAAAAATCTGGTTTTAGATATATATTGATTTGGATTATAGTACCTACTAGCCTGTTGCCCGCGACTCCGTCCGCGTGGTATTCATTTATCGCTATCACGCAGGAAGTATGAAATTTTCCGGGATAAAAACTATCCTATATTCTTCCCCGGGACTCAAACTATCTGTATACATTTCAACTAAATCGGTTCAGCGGTTAAGACGTGATTGAGTAACAAACATCCAAACATCCAAACGGATGGAAAGACGGACAAACAGACAAACTTCACATTTATAATATTAGTATGGATAGGGGCGTGCAGTCGGGAACAATCAACTTATGGACAACTGGAAAGGGAGGATCCAGATAGTGCCGAACTCTCACCGGCTAAAAAACCCGGCTGGCATCCCCAACACTCTGAAGCTTTAAAAAAAAATTTTAATCGGAAAACAGGTTCCATATGTTGTTAGTTACTGACAAATTAGCTATTTCGAAGGAGAAGAGGGTTGAAGGAGTTTCTTATCGACCCACAGTCTTGCTTCAGCCATTTGCTGGAACGCCGAGAGAGGAGCATGCGTTCTCCCATTAAGCTCTACGGGGTGCTTGGGTCAAACGTTTTTGTTGGTCCTCATTGGTTTCCTCCCTGACGGACCTATGTTTGTACCTAGGGAAATTTAGACACAATTGGCTCTAGTGCTCAAAGCATTCAAAGCTACGTAGAGCTAGGTTCTACCTAGGGTCACTTAGACGCTTGGCTATAGGCAGCTAGACAGGAGCGCGGTAATCGCCGACATCCGAGTTACGCTTGCGCAAGCGCCGCTTATGCCACTTCCTTCTAGGGTTACCAATCAATAAAACGTTAAGTAATTTATTGAATCAGGCGTTACTTTGCGGAGGTCACACTTTACTGTAAATGCGAGTGAGCCTTATCTGTTAATTATTACAGAAATTTTACAGGTAAAATTACCAATATTTATCTTTATAACTGTGTAAATGCTAAGCAAAAGCAAGAGAAATTTCTTAGCAAGAACAGGGCAGGATCGAAATCAGTAGAAAAAAAGTCGAAAGGAGACGTTGTAAATATTGATGAACAAAAATCAATGTTCGTACCAGAAAAAAATATTACCTATTTAGTGCTATTTAGTAAAAAAATAACGATGACTGTCCGTTATGAAGGAAAATATTCTGAAAAGGAATATTATGGAGTCAGGTATGTTATTAATAAATAAATAAATTATTAATAAAAAAATTATGACTGTCATGAGTTACGATAATAGTGATAAAAGTAGTGAATAAAAAAGTTATGATATTTTTTTTATAAAGACTGATGGTAGATGTCGGTGGTACAAAATAAAATAGGAATTAAAATTTTATGTAAATCAAAAGCAATACGGGTACAGGTGTAGATAACAGTATAGTACATTCAATGTGACGACCAGATGGCCTAGTGGTTAGAGAACCTGACTACGAAGCTTGAGGTCCCGGGTTCGATTCCCGTGTCGGGGCAGATATTTGTATGAGAAATACGAAATGTTTGTTCTCGAGTCTTGGGTGTTTACTATGTATTTAAGTATGTATCTATCTATTTAATTACATTTATCCGTTGCTTAGTACCCATAACACGAGCTTTGCTAAGCTTACTTTGGGACTAGGTCATTATTGGTGTGAATTGTCCCGTGATATTTATTTATTTTATTTATAATATTTTGACGCAACACTTAAACAATAACAGTGTGCCAATTCTCAGTTGCAATTAATGAAAATAACATTAAATGTCGGCAACCCTGCTTCCCAACAATTACGACAGCGCTTACTGCTCCCGCACCTTGCGTCCCTTATTACTGACCAGTTCTGTGATTGTCTTGAGAAATAGAATTTGTATTATTGTTTTTGCATATTTTTATATAGCGAGCTGTCGGTAGGCCTCCAACAAGATGGAGCGACGACTTGGTTAAGATCGCGGGATCGCGGTGGATGCGGAAAGCACAAGACCGGTCTGAGTGGAGAGCCTTGGGGGAGGCCTATGTCCAGCAGTGGACGTCTTTCGGCTGACATGATGATGATGATATTCTTATATTACAACGGTACATACACAGCGAAAAAGAACAGGTTTGATAAAATACTTTCTGCCAAGTTTCTTACGACGCTTCTTCTTAACGATTATGGTTTTTCGGAAAGCGCTGGTATAATTATAAATAGGACGCTTGTTAAAATGCCCTTTTTAAAGTACTTTCAGAACAAACTTTTTTTTTATTTAAAAGCTAATAAGTATGTTATTTTTTTATAAACTGACTACATGTAGGGAAACAGACAAATTATGATGATAAAGGTGACTGTGGTTGATTAACCCCCTGTTTCACTATCTATTGATTAAATTTATCCGTCAGTTAAAATAAATCTATGGGTGGTCAAAACAGCCCCTTAGCCGTAAGACTTAGTCATAATTCGTATGGTTATTAAAAGCGTAAAAAAGTTTTTGCGCAATATGGGTTTTGCCTGAAATTAACAATTGAATAGGAGTGACACATTTTCAATTCATCAGTAATAGCTAATACAATCTGAAAGCGACGAAGTTACCAAATCAACTTAAATGCAGTCGAATCTAAATTTAAAACAAAATTTAAACCAGAAAGTCAAGACTTAATAAATGACCGTTTTACATAAAAGCTCTTAACTAAGATAACGCTTCAGTTAGTCACAGACTGTTTCTAAGTAAATTCTCGACCGCAAAGTTTTTGTTCTTTTTTACCTCATAAAAACAGAATTCTTGTCCGTTGACCTTAGGAATTGGGCTATTGTCAAAAAAACCCGACTAAGAACGTGTTGGGCTCACCTGTGAATGGTTCCGCAGTAGTTGCAAAATGTTTTTACTTTCTTCGCGATATTTTTGATCATTCTAGTTTTCTTTGCACATAAATTTTCGATGCTTCTGATTATAATGCTCTGCTCCAAAATGCATAATTTGGAATACTTTGTTCTCATAGTCATAATCATAATCATTTTTATTTGCAAAAAAATGATACATTAAGGTGTTACATTTTGAAATTAGAACATCATTTTTTGCTAAGTAGTGTACTTAGTGTTTTTTGTCTCACATCAATTTAGTGCATTGTGATTGAAAAACGTGAATAGTTGCTATCATTTACGATAGTTTTTAACCCCCGACGCAAAAAGAGGGGTGTCATAAGTTTGACCGTTATGTGTGTGTGTCTGTCTATGACACCGTAGCTCTTAAACGGGGGGACCGATTTGAATGCGGTTTTTTTAAAGCGGGTTTTCTAGCGATGGCTCTTAGACATGTTTCACAAAAATCGGTTCAGCCGTTTTTAAGATATTGAACTTTAAAGTTACAAAGTCGGGGGTTTCCCAACTTTGGTTAAGTTATGTTAAATATTAAGACAGCCCATTATTTTAGTTTGTTAATGCAAATCGTAGAATTAATTTTTCATAAAATTTATTTGTAAGGATTTTTGATTCATCCAAATTTAAGAATATCTAGTAATATTTAGAAACTATAATTACAAACAATAAATCCTAATAGGACCAAATTATTTATGGAACGGTGTGATAAAATTTTCCTTGCAATAAATTAAATATAACCATACTAAAACATATATCTCCTAGTAGACTACGCGGTACCCTAATAAAGTGCTATTAACAAAATTTATAGCTTGTTACGTAATTTCTAAATGAACAGTAACCAATACGAATCGATTAGTAAAATATTACTCTGTGGTCGAAGCACGTGTGTCACTCAGGTACATATCTGAGGGGCTACTACAAAACTCGAAAATCGAAGTTCGTATCGCATCGTCCCTTTCACTCGCGTATTAAATGACATAAGCATCAGCGGGACGGCAAGATACGTAGTTCGAGTTTTGCACTTCGTAGTCGTAGTATATAGGGCCTGTAGTAGGGATAGTTAGGCTTGCCATATACATGCTGTAAAAAAATGTATTTTCTTTCTTTCTAAAATAAATATGTATGATAAAGTATATTTACTGTAGTAAATATTTTTGAAAAGTTAATACAAGTTAGATCGAAAAGTAAAATTACATTTGTAATTTCGTTCACCTTGACCTACTTGTTTAATAAGACAAAATTTAAGGTAGGTAGACAAAAAGATTGCGTACGTATTTCGTCAAAGACAATACAAATTTTTTTTGCAAATATTTTTATACAAATAGACACAGTAGGTACCTAACTACAAAAATGCTCAATAACGAAACCATGTTCTCAGTTACAATCGCAAAACGTAACATCCCAAAAGTTCTTTACAACTTACTCAAATTCTCACACAACAATAAAGTTCACACATATCACCACGCTACACACAAACCGGTGTTGGTACAAAGCGATCATATTTATGCGTAGCTCGGCTTAAGTATAGGCTGTAACAAATTCCGAATTAATAACATTCCTCTGGGCACTGCCGCTGATGATACAGGGTGGGTGAGGTATAAATGAAACAAAAAAAATATTTTTCACTTATTGTTTTATTGTGTATTTTTTAGGACGATTTTAATGTTAACTTCTTCAAATTTCAATTATGATGTAATTTGATACTGTGCCCTTAGTGTAAGTTTTCGGTCACAAAATACGTCTCGATCACTTTCGTGTTAAAATCGCAAACGTTCCGCTAGAGGCGCTGTTCGTGTTTCCATATAAATTGAGATTTTAACGCGAACGCGATCGAGACGTATTTTGTAACCGAATACTTACACTAAGGGTACTGAATATTCAATATACTTACCTAAACTATTTTTCGAGTTCTATATGTCAAAAGGAAAATAGAAACTTCCTAGGATCCACCTTTGTAGTCTCTTTCTTTGTCACAACAAGACCCTTCTTCTTAAAAACTTATGGAGGTGTCAAATAGGAATTAATATGAAATGCTTATGGCTGTGTATAGTCTCTTGAAATAGCATAAAAAATTTTGGATTACGCGATCACAGGTATGACACTTTGAAAGTGCAGTTTCATTCAAATATAGTATTTTGTATAACTTAGCACTCGTCTAACAATTTCCAAAAAGGGCATATAAAACACAAGCGCTTGCGCAAGACGAGAAAAGATCATCCCGTAACCGCACACCTGTTTGGACCGGCTGATATAAATAACCCAATCGAGGTGAAATTCGTTTTGTCCACAACACTAGAAAGCACAGCACTGGCGTCATGATATATCGATTGTACATTTTGGTAGCCAAACCTATTCGATTTACGATACCGATTCCACTATACCGATTCGACGATTCGTCGCGGCAGTATACTCTAACGTACGACTCTTATTGTGATACGTTTATAATTGTGAGCGTTGAATTAAATATTGTAATAAAATGTTCTCGATTAGTCGGCTTTCTAATCTTATTCTTTTCATGTTGCGAATGTGAGGTTTTGTAACAACCTGGATCGACTTTATAGCTTTTTAATTGGTGCTCACATATCTTTAAAATAATTATTGGTATTCAATTTTATTTTCTTACCTCTAAATTTTGACCTCGAAAGTTGACTATAAATTTTATAAGTAAGGAACTTCGATGAAAATATAATAATGTGTTCGGTTTTTTGTATATTTTGCATCACACTTCACTTGCATGTAAACAGGGCTATTACAAGCTGCCTAACTTGGCTGCAATGCCCTAAATAAAATCCGTAAGCCACTTTTTTTGCACAGCCTAAGGATTTTAATGTTTTTTTTTTATTGTGACACCACATTGTTTTATTGCAATTACCTAACTTTTAAATTTTTCAAAATTTAATTTATAATTTTAAGTAACAGATTTATAGATTTTGTCAGATCTGTAATTATTTATCTCATTTAATATCAGCCACGATTGGCAACTTATGCCGCGTCGCTGGTGTACATTTTTTACTTGCTTTGGGATTCAAAAAAACAATCAAATCAGTCTTAGAACTTTGTTGCCTCTTCTTTTAGATATATTTAGGATATCCTCACAAATGTAATAAATACTGCTGTATATTTCACGGGCGAATTACTTACAAAGCTTGACTCAATCAAAAAGCCCCGTCTTCGACTTCGGGCTACTAATAATTTAAGGCTTCTTCTTTCGTTGGACTTTTGTCTTATTCGTTCCTTGTTTTGATTTTTGATTTATGTTTTTCTATGCGCTAACACAGTTTTAAGGGCTGTCAGTTATTGTTATATTTGTTAGTCTGTAAAGTATAGGCCAAGTTGTCTGAAATGAATGGATTTATTATTATTATTCATCATCATCATCATCCCAGCCTATATACGTCCCACTGCTGGGCACAGGCCTCCTCTCAGAACAAGAGGGCTTGGGCCATAGTTCCCACGCGGGCCCAGTGCGGATTGGGAACTTCACACGCACCATTGAATTGCTTCACAGCAGGTTTGTGCAGGTTTCCTCACGATGTTTTCCTTCACTGCAAAGCTCGTGGTAAATTTCAAATGTAATTCCGCACATGAATTTCGAAAAACTCAGAGGTGCGAGCCAGGGTTTGAACCCACGACCCTCTGTTTGAGAGGCGATAGGTCAAACCACTAGGCCACCACGGCTTATTATTTATTATTATTATTGTCACTAACCAATTCTTTATCTCTTTGCTGATTCATTATCTTTCTATCACTTATTCTAGCATTGAGTCATAGCCCTTTTACTCGTTATATCCGGTGACCACTCCTTCAAGAACCCATGTAGGTAATATATAGAAAATGCAATATGATTAATTATAATATCCTATACGACTTCCATGAGTAGGACTGACTTTCTCAACAAGATTTCAATAAAATTACTCAGATGCTTAGTGAGAATGCAATACTGGTAGCGCTAGGGTTTTCCCAGAACTAGTTAGTTACCAAGAAGTCTAGAATTATGTGTAATAGAATGATTACCGAAGAGAAACTGTGAACTTTTTCATTACATTTTTTTTTTGGTATGTTTAATGAAAGAGAGGAGGTATACTTAAATATTAAGCGACAAGATTTATTACTCAACGATCGATCCCCGGCCGGGGCACATATTTGTTTGGAAAATACGAATTTTTCTTGAGTCTTGGGTATTTAGTATGTATTTAAGTATATATTTAATTTAAATATGTTTATCCGTTGCGTACCTAGTACACAATAACACAGGTATAATTACTGATAAATTTTGTTTTGAAAAAATGATTATCCGTCAAGTATCTTGCGGCGCATTCTTCATAGCAATCATGGTCTTTCCGAAAAAGCTGGTAGTGTAAAAAAGTGACCCTTTTGTAGTCTATTACAAAATAAACATTTTGATTTCCTGAAATTGAAAAATACCTGCATATTCTTTGTTGAATCTTTGAAAAAAAAAACATTAATATATTTTTGAGTTCTGCACGCGTAAAAACTCAGCTTCTAATTCATCTAAAAATACTTAATTTTATGCTCCCAATTAAAAATCACCTGTACTTAGATAACCATGTGTCCACTGTCCACCCGTTAGCATTCCGTCGTAGTGAATGGGACATTAATAAAACGAGCTCCATTAAAAGGCTTAATGTCGTTTATCTTGATTTAGATTTATGATAAGTGTTCCGATTGAGATGCGGCTCTACCATTGTTTAGTTTAGTTTAGTTTAGTTTTAGTTTAGTTATTTAATCACAAACATGAATAAAATGTTGAGGAATAAAATAGTTGAAACATCTACACTGGTGGGTTAAAAGCAAAAAAGCTTAAAAGTTTGCTTAAAATACCTACCTACTCGTATTTTCCTTTACATATTATATTCGATCATGATCTGTGAATTGGTAAAGCTCTCATTATCATTACAATTGATGTAAAACTTAAAGAACCATTGAACATATTATGACAATAACAAGTTACTTATTAGAAGACAGCTAGTTTAACACTTTAAGTATAAGACGAATATCTAACAACACTCAGATTGTATAATCTACTAGAAAGCACCAAATAATTAACTTATCCCACTTAACTTAAAGCTTCACAATTGATGTCTGTTTGTTTGTTAGTATGGCCCAAATCTTTCAAGTCAAATTTCATCTACTTCCAATGGCCGGATAGACTAGAAAAATAATGAAATCAAGATCTTAGAAAAAACGTACTTTTAAAAACGGTATGTTCGGTGATAATGCCCATGAGGGTTACAGATTATTTAATGTTTATTATTTAAAATATGTTTTAAAATGTAGTGATTTTTACTGCTATTGCAAGAGTCTACAAAAGTTTTATCGTAGAACAAATAGAAAGCAATTTTACAACTTAGGTATTAATCTTACTCCGTCAATAATTCTACTAATTTCTACTATGTAAAAATTCTACCAAGTCCACTATCAACACAATCGAAACCGGTAGCCAACAAAAGCTCTCATTGTCCAGATGCGATGCTAAGATGCGATCCACAATCTCGACGTCTGTTTGTCTGTCTACAGATTTATCTACGTTGACTCCGGAACAAGCTTTATTACAATAGTAATGATTAATGTGGATTTACATGGTTATTTATGTGCGTTCTCTTATTAAGAGAGTTCCGCTGTGAGATAACATCGTAAGTAATTCAAGAGTGCTTCTATAATATGATGCTACCAGTTGAATTTTCATTTTTAATACAAGCTTTTTTGCTGACTGTACTTTTTGGTCACTTTAATTGCATTATCACCCAAATTACATTTGCATAACAAAGTTCAAGTCGATGCTATTAATAGTTGAAGAGTTCCGTCCTGCGGAGACGATCCTGGCTGGACTACCAGGATGTCACTACAAAATTATTGTATTGCCACGCGATTTACATAAGTATTCCAAATTTCAAGTCAATCTGGCTACTGGAAGTTGGTCAAATTTAACTTGCAAGATTTGATTACAGACAGACAGACAGACAACGGGACAAGTGAAACTAAATAAAAGCTTGTAAAATAGAGTGTTACGTTTTAAGCCCTTATCACACTCGCGAGTAGCGAGCGTATTTTGTGTGAAAGCGATCACGCAACGAGTTCCCCGCTACTGATATTTGTAAGTATAGAAAACACGCTTTTAACTCGCAAGTGTGATAAAGCCCTATAACAGTATGATTTTCTGAGACTGTGCAAAGCAGGTGGTGGGGGGAGCCGAAACGATCACAGCGCTCGCTATGGCTTCAAATGAAACCAAATGCTGCTCACTCACACACTCAAAACACAACATTTCTATGTAATTGGCCTAATGTCGAAAATCCGCGAGAAACACAAATTTGATAGTATTTTGACGTATTAATAATTACGACAGGAATGAACCCAAAGCGCACCGATTGCAATCGGTGTTTGGCTTTGGGTTAGGGTTTCACGTAAATCTGTAGGTATAGTAAACGGCACGAAGTAGAACCCAGAATTATATTACTCTCTTGCTCACATTTGTCTCAAACGAACGAGAGGAAAAAATATGATTTTAAGCTCTACTTCCGTGCCGTCTACTGTATAGGTACCTATACGGAAGACTTGCGTTTTCCGGGGTAGTGTCTGTTATTTCAAGGTTATTTCAATTAAATCTCAAACAAGTCCCACTTCACCTACGTACTGTCCCCATCGGAAACGCGCCTCGTAAACGCGCCGCTGACGCAACGCTTTTGTCGCTGTGCAAACAGTCTCTGTAAACACTGGGCAGCTTCTATTGTTTGTGGTTATGAAGCGTTGGAGGCGGTATTCGTGCGGTTTAGAACTGCGAGAATCAAGAAGCTGTATGAACGAGTTTCATCATCTTGAATTAAAGGGCTTGGGTCGCGGACCTATTGCAGATTGGGAACTTCACACACACCACAATTTTTTTTTACAGGTTTAAAATGACCTTTATGATGTCGGTTGGAAGCGGCCTGCAACCCACCGTGAACCCGCGGCTTTAACCAGCTTTTCCGTCCATCTCAGGCTTGCAGGATTTTGCAGGTGGTAGGACCTTGTGCAAGGTCCGCCCGGATTGCTACCACCATCTTGCTCGCTAATCCTGCCGTGAAGCAGCAGTGCTTGCACTGTTGTGTTTCGGCGTGGAGAGTAAGACAGCCGGTGAAATTACTGGCACTTGAGGTATCCCATCTTAGGCCTCTAGGTTGGCAACGCATCTGCAATACCCCTGGTGTTGCAGGTGTCTATGGGCGGTGGTGATCTCTTACCATCAGGAGACCCACTTGCTCGTTTGCCACCCAGTCGAATAAAAAAAAAAACGCTCTCCAATCCGCGGTCTCCATTCAAGAACTTTTCGGTCTCAACGTCATTAAGGCTCATAGCAAATTTCAAATGTAATTTTGCACATAAACTCCGAAAAGCTCAGAGTTGCGAGCCCGAGCTCGAACCGATGACCCTCTGCTTGAGAGGTCATGGGTCAACCCACTAGGCTGCCACGATGGATTGAGTTTTTGAAAGTGAACGAGTTTAAAGCGGTGAACCACACGCTACAATGTAATGCAACTTGCATGATTTTTCTTGCAAATCTAAACTAAGCTTAAGAAAAAGTATACCTAACGGTTTTAAGCTTAGATACAAAAACAGAGTTTCCGAAACATTTGGTCTGTTGAATCTTAATCTCGAAATGCAATCTTTGATTTGCTGATTCTTATCAGTAGCGGTAGCCTCAGTATGAGAAATTCGTATCCATATCGAATATTTCTGTATGTATTTCTCATGTTTACATTTTTCGAGTGGCGCCTTAGTTCAACTTATAACTAATACCATAATCGGGACTTATCATGCTAACACACGAGAAATAATTACCTCGATGTTTCGACCACATTACAGTGTCCCTGGTCACGAGTACACTGAAGTGTAGGGCGTCATGTCTGCTTAGCAACGCGAGTCCTTCGAACTTCCCGCACTTGATCACATTGATTGATTAGTTCAACTTATCTTTGACATTTTCGCCTTCTATTCGAGGGCCCTTCCTCATGCATCTCCCTGACGCTTCATTTTAGCTCTACGCAAGAAAAGTTTACAGACTGTTCTATAATAGTCTACCTAAACTGCCGCATCCACGTAATCCGCGTGTCACATCCGTGCGCAAGTCAATATATTCTTGACACACACTCGCTTTTGTCTGCCCACTCCCGCTGGACAAAGGCGTGATGTCACAGAGCAAGTACCGCAAGTACTACGATTTGCTGAGATTTAGATTTGCTAAAAGTGGCTTACCGTGGCTGGTTCTACGAGTACGCCGCATTTTTTTTAGATTGAGTTGCCTGAAGGGCCAAAAACACTAGGTTTTTGTTTTTATTTACTTGATTTTAGTTTTTATGAGATGTTGTATATGTATGACAGGACTTCCCAACCAAGGGGGCACAATAGAAATGTCCCGGAGGCATATTAGGTACGTTTGTATTTCCAAAAAAAATATCTAGGTAGGTTCCGACTGTTCCGAACTTAACTTAAGGGGGGCATGAACATGTTATTAGTAAGTAACTGTATTCAGGAATTTAACTTATACGAGATAGTGTCTGTCAAGAGAAAAAACTGAACAATAAACTAATAGGTATAATCGGTGACCAATGAATGGATACTAATCACAATTATATTTTTTTATTTTGTGATATTTCACCAACTTCTATGCATCAGACTGACTTGAAATTTTATGATTTTGTTTACTCAACAAAAAATACATTCACCCAAAAAGCTGTCAATTCGTAATCAAATTCTTTGCTAAGTGGTTGTTTGGTGCGTGTTTTCAGAAAACCTTGAAAAAAGTCATCTAAAATGTCAACTTCTCTGGCTGGTGTAATAGTTAAAAGCACGTGTGACGGAATGGTGAGGAACTGGGTTCGATTTTCAGCCCTATATCTGCTTTTTTTTTTTCAATATGTTGTAAAACAATTTTAGAAAAAAAATTATGGCTTTTATAAGAGCTGGCCACTTCTTGCCATTTTATAATATCTGGTACATAACACTCGAATGAGCATATGTCGTAAAACCAATGTTTAGAGTAGACTGTGTCCGCACAATGTACAGTGGACGCATTTATGCCAACTGTTTCACATAATGGGCTTATTTAGCAACTTGGTTGATATTATGTTTATTTGTTTGGTCTAGAAATCTTGGTTTACGTCAGTCAGTCAGGCAGTCGGGCTTCTAATTTTTTTTGATGTTCTTGTCAAAGTGGTAGCTTAAAAGTGTTATAAGTTATAGTTATAACTACAAGACATGTATTTGAAAAAAATATCGCCTCCATATTTATTTTTTTGCGGACGCTATTTTGAAATCTGTATACACTATGTATTTTCTACCGTTTTAACGAATCTATGATACCTTAGAATGTTAAAAAACCAAATAAAAAATCATCATCATCATCATCAGCCTACAGCAGTCTACTGCCGGACGTACATAGGCCTCTTCCATGGCGCGCCACAACACTCTTTCTTCAGCCCCTCGCCTCTATCCGCCGCCAGCGACCCTCTTAAGGTCCTCCACCGTGCCTCAGGACGCCCTACACTACTAAATTAAAAACCAAATAAAATTGAATATATAAACATTTATTAGGTGTGCCTACGCTCGAAAACCATATCTCCGCCCCCTGCTCCTTCGGGCAGTTGGGCAAAAATTATCAAAAGGGATGTATAAATGTCTACTTCTACTTGATGGTGATTTTTACGCGTGTCCAAAAATTTCAATTTTTCTCAGTTTATTCTTTGATGGTCAGTTAAGTTTACATTGACTATGCTATTAGATATTCTTAGGATTACCTCTTTGTGAAGACTAATAGTAGTTTATCGCGTACGCAGCCCACCAATTATATGCGAACGATTCGTAATTATTTTCATACTTCGTTGGGAACGTTTCCATTGTAGCACGTTCTTTCACTTTACCGTCAATTTACTTCAACGATTTTGTTTTTTTTTTGACTAGCGAGATTAACGAGGTAACTGATCACCGTTAGACCAACAACTGCATTACTAAAACTATAAATAAATATAAGTTTTAGACCTTTTTTGCGCTCCGTAGTACCGGCCTGAGAGCTGCATAAATTGCGACAGCTGAGTAGTAAATCGCATTCACCCATCTCTTTCTACCCTCTGCCTACACTGTGTGACAGAATAAAGTGGTGAAAACGATTGCGATTCCAAGTGTATTAGACAATAAGGACTCTGTTGTACCTACAGTCCATTAAAAGCACTGAAGCTGTCTACCCATAAACATCTAAGCTCGACCGGTATTGTCGTTATGATCATTAGTACCGGGGTGACGTTAAGATGGAGTTGGTAGCATAGGAACTTGGCGCGAGATGCGCGTTCGAATCCCGCTTCGCGCACCCAAAAACATGTTACATCTAAAAAATATATGTTAGTTCTTCTTATAGAGTCCGTCTTCTACTATTCATTGTCGTCTTTATTACTATAACATTTCAGGCGCGAGAAAAGTTCAAAAACATACTTGATAACTTTCTGTTAGTAACTAACTACTACCTTTTTTACCTTTTTACCCAACTACCTTTTCTTACGCGAAGGATATGAAGTCATTTTAAACTTTCTCCTAAGCGGAAAAACTAAACGCCCGCCCAATGGACACGCGCCCCGGTAATGCCCTGCGCTTGCGCCGGTATACTCGTGCTTTTTACGCCGGCTGACAAACCGGCGGCGGCGGCGGCGACGACCGGTCATTAAGCGTTTTGATTTTACTATAGGTTTATAGAAAATACTGTATAGTTTAAGCTTCTTGGGCGATTATTTGAGCGTTTCAACGGTCTCATTTTTCTGGACACTTTTTTGTATAAGTGGCAGAATATTCTGATAGGTACAGTTTTTTAGACCCGTGAAAAATGCGGATGAGGTCAAAGACGTATCTCGCTGGTTCAGTAAAAGCCTATTTAGTCTTGAAGAGCTCTAGGATGCATTTACGTAAAAATACAGATGATGGGAGAGAATCCCATTCCTCAGCAGTTGACATTATGAAAGATGAAGCAAAGTGCTTCGTTTGGACCAATATAATACTAACTATAGATAATTATGTTGTTTTGCCAACGTATTTCGTTGGAAAAGTTAATATTTATTGTGCTATATCAACTAGTTTAGGTACTGAAGCTTACTTAAACTAATTGAGCAAGCAAGATAAATACAAACTTTTCCGACAAAATACGATGTAAAAACATTATTCAATATATCTGTACATAAGGATGGAGATTCTCCCCCCGCCTGGCGGACATTGGAGGTAAAATGGAGATGGAGGAATCAATTGATGTCGATGACACTAAGAATTTCGTCCAGGATCCCAATTTTCCTCGACAAAGCATCTCAATCAATCGGCAAGGGTTTCAATAAGAAAGCCTGCGCCCGCGCCGTGTCGGATTAGCGAATGTGCCGGCTATTAGCGCGTGATTTATGATGTGAGCCGCGCGATGGAACGCTGCGTGAGATCTAGGGATGGGTGATATCGATATTTAGGAAAGTCATCGATACGCGCATTAGTCATCACGTTTAAAATTTAAACTTAAGTTTCGGTACTTCGCAAAAAATTAAAATGAAATGGTTCGCTGTTGTCTAGAAACTTTAACAGGGGTACGTGGAGCCATAAGTTTGAGAAACCCTGGCGTAAAAGATTAATCCTCTGTTCACCGTCCATTGATTAACTTTATC
Source organism: Choristoneura fumiferana (assembly GCF_025370935.1). Taxonomy (NCBI): domain Eukaryota; kingdom Metazoa; phylum Arthropoda; class Insecta; order Lepidoptera; family Tortricidae; genus Choristoneura; species Choristoneura fumiferana. Next base: position 7,798,673 of record NC_133486.1, read on the forward strand.
TGACGGATAAATGTGATACCGTCTCTGTTGTTTCGTTTTCGTCAAATAAAATTAATCAATTGGTGGTGAAACAGCCCCTAAGCGTGTAGTTGAAAAAAATAGATCTCCTGACGTTGCTACACTTGACAGAGTGATCGTGGTCATAGGTTTCTGATCAATTTGTGAATCTTCGGGACCTTCATCCAGTTCGTAGTTAGAAATAAAGTGCGCTCTCACATTAGGTCCCATAGTCGCCTTTTATGACACCTACGGGAAGTGACAAGTCCACCTATATTTATAAAACCACAGAATATTGACTTTACTAAACTGAGCTTAACTCTAGTTTTAGTTTTTTCCAACAACAACAAAAAAAGTGATTTCAGAGATAAAATAATTCATATCGATAAAATTAAAGCAACATTCTATCGACCCGCGCGGCCCTGGCAGGTCGACCGGTACGGCTACAGGTGCGTTAGGTTCTCACAGCACGCTGTGTGCGTGCGCAGTTTGTTACGTTCGTTAGCATCTCAAGATCGCCACTTTAACGTTTTATTACTATAATTGGCGCAAAAACAAGCAAGCCCTATTAGGTCCCAAAAACTAGTCGCACGTTGCCAATTACTATACTTACAGGCATCGTCATTAAGCGTCTCCATTATACCTGGACATTTTTCTAAAGTTGTGACTTTCAAAACTGTATGCTAGTTACTTAACTCTGAGTAAAAATACAGCAATCTTGATCCTCGTTTTTACTATAGACATTTGTTTTCCAAAACATTTATTGTCTAGATGGAGTAAAAAACTAATTTATACGAATACAATATATCTGTGGATGGCTTTGGAGGTAACATATGACACTAAGAATTTAATCCCCTACAAAGCATTTCAATCAATCGGCAAGGCGAAAGCCAACGTGGCAGGGCGACCACATTAGTCATGCGTTAAAGGACCTGCACAAAGCCTGCTGTTATCGTGCTACGCTTAATCAATTGCAACGTAAGCATGTAGTTCGTAGTGAATCTCACACTTGACAGAGTGATCGTGGTCATAGCGCGCAGCGAAAATCGCATTAGCACACAAAACAAGTTATTTATTTGACTTTACTAAACTGAGCTTAACTCTAGTTTTAGTTTTTTCCAACGTTAAGTGATTTCAGATGGTCACATGGCAGGTGTACGGCTACAGGTGCGTTAGGTTCTCACAGCACGCTGTGTGCGTGCGCAGCGCACTGCACACAGCGATTTGTCCGACGTTCACGTCGAGATAGCATCTCAAGATCGCCACTTTATTTGTCGCCGACGTTCTTAATGCTGGTAATGCTTAATATGCATTTATTAATTTATTTTTATTTAATTAATGGATATGTGCGGTTGATGGGGTAATGTGAACTGAAGTTGCACTTGGATAAGTAATATTCCGTTTTTTTAATTAACGGCTGTTTTGGACCGCTATTTATCTAAGTTTGCTTATTGTAAGCAATAGGATTATTGGTTTCTATAAAAATTAAAAAAAAAAGTATTATAAATGACCAAAGATTTAAAATAAGTGAGTCAAACTTTTCACTATCAAAATAACCCGTTAAAAATCTAAATTACTTAAAACCCACTAAACGTAAACAATTAATCGTAATTTCAATCTCCTCTCTATCACATCACTAATGATGCGCTGTCAAACGTCCAGAAAGCACTATTAGTCGAACATTTCAATTATAATGAATTATCGACTATCGATACACCATTTTACTTGCTAACACGTATTTATCTAAATTGGTTTGGACATCCTTTTCTGTTACTGTAAATAATTACTTACACTGTATCGTTTCAATATTTTAGTTTTTTCAATTTGTAGTTTTCTAAAATAATTTATGTGTATTAAATAATTTTCTAGCTATCCTCTTAACATTAATTGCAGTTTGATTACAAAAATAGCAAAGTGTACAAATCAATTATGTCATTCAAAACTCTAAACTGATAGCATTTAAAATTTTATCTCCTCATTTCTTTATCTCTAGATCCAAGCGTCTCATTAACATAAATTCGTTCATACGTTCCAAATATAACAAGATTTATCTTCAGATATATCTCTAGATGGTATCGTGTTGTAGGTATAACAAAGCACACAGAACAGATGACCAGTCCCCGGCCGTATTTATAGGCATGACCATATTTGAAGGTATTGAAAAGTTAAACCATTGTTTTAGGATTGAGCCGTAAAATTGAGCGTGAGAAATAAATACGAAGGACGATTACAATTAGGTTAAGGAATAATGTAATTGCCAGTAATTAATTGATCTAAACTATTAAGGATATGTTCAAGTGTCTTCAGAGCTCGGAGAAACGACATTACCATCCATTGATTACTATTACAGTAAAATTAATCGCAAGATCCTTGATCAAACTTAATTTGGCATAATAGGTAGGTACTGTTTTCAGTTTTAATAAATATGTATTTAAATCTTATATTATTTCCTTTAGAAATATTTACTGAGAGGATAATGATAAAAAAACCGCAAAACATTTATTTTAAATTAATGTTTAATTTATCGATATCGATAACTCGTATTTTCAACGATTAATTCTGTCACGTCACTTAAATCGTTACTCCTATATTTAAAGTTAATTTGACAACAGTAGGTAAAACTTACTAAAACTTTTACCGCAATCAATTTTTCTTCTCAAATCTGCTTCAATTCACACAATCAATAAAAATGCTCATCTCACAAAGACCGGTTTAACAAATGGTACAAAACCCGCACTATAATGTGGCCGGTGTAAAAAATTATGTAGAAAGTAGAATGACAACGCGCACACATGCGCTGAGCATTGCGTTGATTAGGTGGCTGCGTGTGCGCAAAGCCCTAGATCTAAGGGACTGGAAGTGACGTTGACTTTTTTTTTTAAATACCAAACAAGATTTCACCGCTGACTTCACACACGTCAAGCTTTAGGTCTCGCAGTTAAACTGTAATCTTGGTGCTAATTATTATTACTAATTCTCGTGGGATTCCCCAAAAATTACATCATGGTATACATTTATGTCATATTATTGTGAAGAGCACTCACGCAAAATTGTATGTGTCTAGACTTAGCGTCCATGCACACGGCGTACTTTTAGGCGCAGACAACGCACAAATAACATGCATCTAAAGAGATTCAGTCACTTAGTGAGTAAGCGCACGCTCACAAAATAACTCTATACCTAATCGATGCTCTATGTTATTTGTCAAAAAATACGTTATTGTAGTAATTGTAAAAATTGTGTATTGTAAAAAGAGCTAAAAGTAGCTGCGTTACCTACTTGTTAGTGCGATTTATTACTACGCTTCTAAAAAACATTATTCAATGTCCCAGCCACATCCAGTCATTCTTTACATCTCAGCCGCCTATCTTTATATGGCATAAGATGGTTGTAGCTCCTTTTACTGTTACCTTGTAAACAGATATATGACGTGATTAAAGATGTAACTAAGTACGTGTCTATAGTTTATATCGATACACTAGGCACTCAGTCTTTCGTAAAAGTGTATGGGAAATTAAATGGCTTTGATTTAAACGAGTATGATGTACGTTATATGAAAGTGGATTTTATATTAATTACCTACTATAGAAACTTGTCTTGAATCATGTTTGTATTGATTTAAGTTCTTGAGAGTCATTGTTAGTATTTCAGTGACATCATAGGTTCCTTTTTAAGTTATGTTCCTTTGTATTTTATTTATTGCTTGTGTACTAATATTTTGTATGCTTACGTAAGTATATTAAAGCAAGGAAATTCTTTTAGTTCATTTATATTAAGTACCTACTTACTTGTGACGTTCAAAATTTTAACGTTTCTCTCTCGTATCAAATTATTGTACGCATTACATTGCTGCTCGAAAATATTTCAAAAATTAATTACGCTCTGGTAGTTAATTCTAAATTAACAATTTGTTTTGATATCAGTTCACAGCACTTAAATCTTCGTCTGGTTACAGTTTGAGGTAGTATCAAAAATACACGCTGTATATTTTTATTATATCGTGCTAATATGTTCACCGTAATTAAACTAACTTAATCTATTAGGTAGGTACATGTTATGAGATTTAAAAAAAAAACCTGAAACGTTATGGATCTATGTTTTATGACAAACGTTGTTATAACAATTGAAATTATGTGAAACGCAATTATACTTCCTTTCCCACGATCAATGTGGTCGGCAGACAGGATATCTCTTGACATAACTGCTTTGCAACTAAACACTATAAACCTGTGCTTATAAAATTGCCATTAAACAATTTCTATTATAACCCGAGGCTTGCTTCACCTTTCGCATATTTCTAGTTTTAATGTCCACTTAGTTCGGTATTAAATAGGCTGTCGTGGTCATTAAAGCCTTTTACGATAATACTTTCTAAGTTATAAAAATACAATAAAATTATTCACTTTTATTGTGATTAATTGTGATCTTAAAGGCTGGAGCGGGCGGGGTCGAACGAGTGATAACTTAACTTATATGCCCTTTTCATCATCATTACCAGAAATAATGGTCCATGAATGAGGTAATCAATTATTTTACGGGTTTAACCTTGTATAATCGCGAATCGGCAAGCGCAGCGTAGGACGTCCACCAACGAGAACGAGATGGACGCATGACCGGTTAAAGCCGCGGGTACACGGTGGATGCAGGCCGCTTCCAACCAAAGCAACTAGAGATCTGTGGGGGAGGCCTATGTTTAACAGTGGACGTCCTACGGCTGATATGATGCTGATGATGATGATGAACCTTATACAAGTTCCGCCTGGATCACTTCCACCGTCTAATTTGCCAATCCTCCAGCTAAATAGCAGTGCTTGGACTCGTATAGTGAGTTGCCTCTGAATCACCCTTAAAGTTTATTGTTTAACGCACTTGGATTCACAATCGTTTTAACCACCTTTTTCTGTCACGCAGTAAAAATAAGGGTAGAAAGAGATGGGAAATACGATCGTGACCGTAACGTACAATTCTCGTCAGTCAGTTGACTTACTGCAGTCAATCTATTCTTTATTGTATAAACTTTATTATCAACTTGACTTCAATCTAGTAGAAAGGCTGGGTCGAACCTTAATTACACCAACTATGAGAGCTGTTTCGCTCTAACAGAACTATCCAAATCCGTGAAAATATGGACCGGATAAGTCGTACAACTATTCGTATGGTGAAATCGGATGACGGAAATCGGATCTAGGGCGTAAACTACCATACAAATTGTTCCACAACTGCTCTGGCCCGTATTTTCACGGATTCGAATCGGAAGTGGTGCGAAATCGCTCTGAACTAACATAGCCTTCTATCATCGTACAAATTATGAAAGAAGTTCTTTAGTGGCTTTGCTCTAGACCTCTTGACATTGCGAACCCCACGGACAGAAGTATACGTCAATTCCTTGTCTCAATTATTTTATTATACCAATTGTAAACCTCCGAAACTTGGCGTGCTCTGTCAAATAAACGTCAAGAATGGCACAGCATGACGTTTGAAATAAGTAAAGTTTTAGACCTTATTACCTTAGTATTGGGTTTAAGTTAAAAGCGATTAGTTCACGTACGGTTGGCAGCAAATATTGATGTGTTAAATATGCTATTAAAAATAAGTTATATTTTATACGTCATATTTTCACGAACATTTTATCGTATTTTGTGAAAAAATAACTTAAGAAAATTTGTATTAAGGGATAAAAAAACACAAATAAACGAGAAACATCCTATCATAGTAGCCGTCGAATGATATTATTATATTAGTACAGCAGTTTCCGTACCTACAGATAAAATTGACGACACCCATACGGCTTTAATAGTACTTGTAAATTAACTTTTTTTAAATGGTGTAATTTGAACTTCTAAAGTATAATTAAAATTAATTACTATTTAATAACGTGTCTGTACAAAAGTTGACAAGTTATATTTCAGAGCTTACGGCTCTGCCCCGACTACGTGCGAAGGGCAGCGAGGCGAGCAGAGCAGTGTCTATTTATTGCTTGGATTAGACGCTCGCCCCGCAGTGGTCCCTGGCAGCATACGAAATGAGCAAAAAAATGTCTACCTCGCTAAAAAGTGCATAAAAGTTTGTACGTGACAGAATCTACACTGCATTTGGCAAGCATTATACGGACGCTGGAATATTAGAAAGAGTTTTGAATGTGTGATTTTGCAGTCTCGAGTTTCGATCGGGTGTCGGCGTGTATCTAAAAATTTTAACACATTTGACTACCTTTTATTGAAATAAATAATATATATAATATAATGACATGCCGATGGCCTCTCAAGCAGAGGATCGTGGGTTCAAACCCTGGCTCGCACCTCTGAGTTTTTCGAAATTCATGTGCGGAATTACATTTGAAATTTACCACGAGCTTTACGGTGAAGGAAAACATCGTGAGGAAACCTGCACAACAAACCTGTGAAGCAATTCAACGGTGTGTGTGAAGTTCCCAATCCGCACTGGGCCCGCGTGGGAACTACTGCCCAAGCCCTCTCATTCCGAGAGGAAGCCTGTGCCCTGCAGTGGGACGTATATAGGCTGGGATGATGATGATGATGATGATAATAACATGATGATTGAAAAAAAACTTATTTTCTCCAACAGCCAGTTTTATTACTTTCTTTGGGGGGGGGGGGAGGTAGGGGTTCGCTGTCGTCTAGAAACTTTAACAGGGGTACGCGGAGCCATAAGTTTGAGAAACCCTGGACTAAGACATTTAAAGTTCAAACTTTTCCTAATAGTCCAGTGTATCACCTCCTAAAGTACCTACATCGTCATTCCGGACACTATGTACCTTATCACTTCCAAGCCGGGCTAATGGTGCTATTAACAGGTAACAGAGTATTTTTTTGAGTGGCAATTGCCAAAGTGAATAGAATTACTACGTGACTATAATAAGTGGTGGAGAAGTATTATATAAAGCGACGGATGTGCTACGAAGATCAAAATTAGAATTAAAAAGTATTAAGTTCGAGTGTGAGCGGTATGATACAACGACCTTCGATTTTCGAATTTCGGTGTAACCCCCCTCCACCTGGCCACTGTGCCGGTCGCGCATAGTGTGCCCGGATCTTTACATCATTTGCTGACCTTACGCGGGTTGTACTAACAATCTGTCAACGGCGTAAAACTGTCTGCGCGCGCAAGGCACGATTGTTCTGTGCAGATGATTGATGCGAGGAATTCTCTAATTTTGTGAATGGCTTAAGTTAAGAGAGATATCTGTGATGCTGTCTCGTTTGTTTTATTCGAATAAAACTGTCTCTGCTATAACAACTTTGAGATCATTTGCTTGAGAATACTTAATCTTTATTAAAGCACCATGAATATGTTTTATATTAAAATTCTGATAAAACAATAAAAAATACTTTTATGTTACGTTACGTTCTAGTAGAAACTAAACGGCAAGGCGTTACGATTGCTAAAATGATAAATGCTGCTTATAACTTGTAGAAAAGTCTCACAAATCCCGCTGGTCGCTCATGCCTCGCTCATCTAAGAAGACCGTGTGAAATCAAACCCAGCTCTGCTAACAATCGGAATAATGTTAAGACAATAAGGCACCATGTGTTACTGGTGACCCCGGATCGTGATCTCAGTTGAAGGTTGAAGATAGCCATCTGTTTTTACTCGTATGTTACCTGTATGATTCTAAGAAGTTTTATAAGAGGGTCAAAATAGTCGATTACATTTTTCGTCTAGTTCTTCTCGTTCTTTCTTTTTCTTTTCTAGTAATTTTCACTGTCTGCTTATCCTCTATATAACAAAATGTCTTCTTAACTAGGTTAACTGGAAGAGATCCCTTTTTAGGGATAAGCTCGCCTTTGTTCTCCTCTCTGTGTATTTGTATTTTTTTATGTGCAATAAAGAGTTTACATACATATTTGGTTCTAAGTTTAGGCATACCTTACTCAATCATGGCAGTGGAAAATTTGCATTTTTACTAAATTTTGATAACACTTCAAAAACTATTGCATTCTTTCAGTCTTCATTTACAGGATGAAAAACACCGACGTAGAAATTTATGTTTCTTAATAATAAAGTACTTATATTATTATTATGGTCCTTTAAATCGGTTTCGATGACGGTGACTCTGATACGTACACCAAAGGAATTACATCGTATTTCCTAGGATGAGCTCTAAAAAATATGGCTTGCTAGAACGAACTTAGTTTTAAAAACTCTACTTGACTAAAAGATACCAACGTTCTTTTTAACTAAATCGGTAATTTAATCTTTGAACAAACTTATGTTAATTTTTGTATTAATATTTAACTTAAGCAGTTAGCAACTGCTTACCTACAAATTAAAAATTAAAACCGTGTTCAAACTCTCACAAACTAATACTTGCTTATCATCGTGATTCAATTGTAATCTAGGAAGTAGCCAAAAAAACTTTCGTTGTCAAAAGGAAGCTTAACCGTTGTATTGACGGCACGAGAAATAGCGCAGTCATAGTTTTTTTGTCATTTTATACTTACCAGCCAACGGGATCCCATTTTCGACTTATTGAAATAAAATATACGGGTGCGGTTAATGTATGCCCGTAACCGTCGACCCGGTACAATAATGATACACGAGCTAATAATTTACATCCTTACGTAATTTTGTATTCAGTAGATATCAGGTCATGCATTATTGTTGTACATTCCGAATCGACAATTACTCGGACGTTCATTAACCGTAGCACGTCCGTAGCAGCGTAGGACGTCTACCAACGAGATGGACGGATGACCTGGTTGAAGCCGCGGGTTCACGGTGGATCCAACCAAAGCCACTAGAAGCCTATGTTCAACACAATGGTGGACGTCCTACGGCGGATATGATGCTGATGACATTAACCCCCCATGTTGTGTATTTGAGTCATCGGCTGGGCTCTGATTAAAAATTATTTTTCACTTCTCATGCTCGTAAAGTTCGTATTTATGCTGGATCTAGGCGATATAAAATGACTTTTTATGCTCTATACATAAATTAAAATCTTCATCTAAGGCCACGGCAATCAGGTGTAAACAGCCACAAACAAAGAAGTTTCTACATATATTTTTTTAATAATTTTGAATTTACATAAAACTAAAAATCAATCAAATCAATTTAATATAGATCAATAAACTTAAAAAATATTATTATAACAGTAATGCGAGAACAATAAATACATACTAAGTGAACAATTTTTTCCACTGTTGCTATTTCATTTCCTCGCCATCGAAGTGAAAAGTAGAGTGTAAAGCTCGCTCGACCTGTCTATCCACCCTCACCGTACCGGCTAGGGTGGCTATATGAACGTCTCGGGTAAAATGACTCGTTTTATGCTCTTGTTGTACCATCTACTATTATCTTAATTGAGGAGGTAGCTTTAAAATAAATCAATTGATCATCGATAAAATTGGCTAATAGAAAACGTTTGTGACTCCAAGGTGTTAGACAATAAGGCCTCTGTTTTGTTATTATTAGTATGGTTCTGTTGATTTCCCGGCGATCCTCAAAACGTGAGACCCAGGCATAAGAAATCCTTGCTGACCACGGAACCACAAAACAGCTCAACCTAAAATCAGACCGGCCATATCAAAAACAATGGCCATTACGAACTACATTGGCACTTACATAACACTAATAGGTGTAAAAGCGCATGGGCTCCAAACAGCACCTAACCTCTACGGGTCACGCAAGATAATTGATTTATGCCGCATTGGACTACGCATTAACATAAGATAATGCTTAACCTTTGACTTTGGTTTTAAAATTTCACTCGGCCAGCCTAAGGTGATCTGGGAACGGAGAAACTGAAGGTAACAATTGAAGTGTAGGAGTGATAGGTTATTAGCATAGTTTGGAAGTTTGAAGAATTTGGAGCTTTTGTATTTGGAACTTTCTCGCCTAAAACTAAACAGTTTGACAGTGTGAGTTCTGAGTGTAGTTTTTAAACAATGTGGCCTTTGCTCTCCAACAAAGTAGAAAGGGATGTTTGAAGGAATAAGATTTCTATCTACATATCTATTTTGGCTTATGGCAAATCATTTTGTTCCCTATTTTTTTTTCACCTCTCATTCCAGAAATTTATGGTGGACGTAGGCAAAATAAAATGTCTTTTTTAATATCTAATGGATTAATCTTCGTCTCCGACCGATCAAGTGCTAACAGACACGATCTTTTTTTTTATTTCTGTTTTACCTACATTAAAAATAATAATAGAACTACACAATTCTGCTGTTACTACGGAAATAGGAATGCATGAAAAATATAAGGTAGTAAATTAACATTTATTTGCACTATTGCTGTTTATTGCTGTCCTCGCAACCGAAATGAAAAGCAGAGTGTACTTATAGCTTTATCAGTGCATTTTATGCAAACGGAGTGGCTTACAATCTACTATTTTTTAGTTATATTTTAATAATCAATAATAAAGTATAGAATCAGGTATTTCCAACAGTGAGATTAAAATCATTAAGAGCAACAGTTGTTGGGATTAAAAAATTCGCTTCTAACACCACAAACACTTATAACATTTTACTACCGTTTCCCATAAACCACTCATTGTTGGGGTTACCCCTGGAAATAAAATAAAAGTAACCTAACCTTACCTCTTAAATGTATGTTATCAAGTTTAGAAACTTTGATAGCGCGATATAGAACACGAATGTTGCCACAAAAGCTTGATACTCACGCGTCGTAGCAGTAAAATACAGCTAATACTTAAGCAATATTTCGGTAGCTTTCATTTTATAATAATTAAAATGTTTTTTTTTTGGTTGCAGGTACTTTCTCACCATCTGAGTCTCGGGACTGGAGACCATTCAACAGTGGTTAAGCTTCTCCAACGATTTGTACGGTCATACAAAGCCTTCTGACCTCTTGTAATGGATGTTGAGTGCCGCTGACTTATTCTTGTTGATTTTTTGTTTTTATTCGCATCAACGTACGTTTATCATTGTTCTTTTTTGTTTTATTAATCGGCGCACTTTCGATTGTTTTAGTTATGAAATCAACTCGCATTTCATTTTTATTACATCGTCTACATACAATTTCAACAAACTACACTATCGAGTTTGAAGGATCATGATATCTACTCAATAAATAGCATTTCTTAGGTAGATACTTGCTTCTTCCACAAGTGAAAGCATTCATTTAAAAATTATGTCAAACAGTAACTGTCGCCCGAGACTTCGTCTGAGAAGATTTTTTTTATCTTTATCCTGCGGAGCTATGCAATTTTTCGAAATAAAAAGTATTTCGTGTTAAATTAGGTTGTAAAAACCGTTTTTGTATGATGTAGTAAACAATTTCATGTTTATAATGTTGGTACTCTATCATATTTTCTATATTTATCCAAAAAATATCAAGCATTCTGCTACAACACATCTTTGTCACCCATTTTCGTATTGCATTCTGTTCTTACTTGCCTACTTATTTATGGTATTTCCGTCACTCACCGTTTTCTTTACAAGTCAATCATAGGTGTAAAGTATTTGACATAATGATGAGTAAATTTCGTGACTCGCTCATCATGACTTTACTTAAATCTGTTGACACGAAAATTTGAAATCAATTGTTCCGTTAAGTCATTACCCATTCTTTGTTCTGATGATGTGGTTTTTTGCTGGACTTCAATAAGATTTTGCATGATGAAAAAATTCAATATCATGTATTACTATGCTTAATTCTTTACTACGTTTTCTCATTATGAGACAGACTAAACCTTGTATTAAACGAACCGTTTTTGGAATTAAACCTTCATAATCACCATTTTTATTTTACTTAATCAATGCGTGTTGTGTTTGTGAAAGTTTCTTATATAAATAGCTGTCTAGAAGTGATTGTTTTGAAGCGACATGACTGCCTAGTCTACCATGCCTTTTGTCTTTATTGTTTTTAACTTACTGTAATGAGGATATTAAATTTGTATTAAATTGCCTTCATAGAAGATCTTCCCTGATTGAGAAAAAAATTACAAGTAATCCCTTGTCAAGTTTATAATCACATCGCAAAGGGAATAGAGTGATATGCTGATTTTAACTTAACTTTAATTGACCGTACTTAAACAACAAACAAACTCCCCAGAATCCTGAGTTTGAACCACCTGCTCAATGCATGGCAGATCATTCAGCTGTACTACCGCCAATTATCACTAATCTATCCCTTTCGCCATTCCGTCACATTCTTCCACTTACTGTTGCATCACAATGATTGTCCAAACATTTCTTCCTCGTGTTAACTGTGAAAGCAACAAACAAGAGACCGTACATAATACGCGACACTGAGGTGGTCTGGACCACCGCACCGGACCACAGCATTGTTGTTTGATTAACGTCCCCGTGTTTGAACTGTGGACATTCATAGGTAGTGTGAAAATGTGTGTTTTGTGCAAGGTTTCGTCATGTGGCGCATTGTTTTTCAAAAAAGGTGTTTGTGGGATGTCGTGGAGAGAAATTGTTTATTTTTATCTAATACCTACTTGAAGAATCTATGTAAATAGAGACGTAAGATATCAACTCAATAAAAGATCTCGTCTTTAAGGCCAAGCCCTGAGTTTTCATTCATATATAGTTTTGTTAAGTCTTCTAGATATCTTGGTTTTTTATCAGTCTTGCACGCACAAACACATACAAACTCTTCACATTGATAATAACAATTAGTCGATTTATTTAATAAAGATTTTGTCGCAACATACCGCCTTTGCGTCAGTATTGTACTCGTAAGATGACTATGGTAATAGTTTGTTCCGTTATCAAGCGCCGCAAAAGGCGTTATCGATTTTCCAAAAGTAACCTTTTACTCGAATGCGATCAAGACATTATGCTATGGAAAAACTTACATTCAATCCTCAGATAGTCATTTGTAACAGCTAAGCTTAACCAATCATACGTTCCGCACCACCGCACCCATACTGTCACTACACTGTTTGCTCGTCCCAGTGTACGCACATTGTTTCGTAATTGAGAGCGGTGGTCGAGGGCCCTTACCGCAAAGAGGTTGCTGATTGGTTGCTTGTCTAAAAATGTTTACAGGTTACTAGAGAGCAACGTTAAATGTGTGTTAAAATAAAAATCTTCCCTTTTTCAATACTTTTGATTCCTTAGTGTATAATAGATTCGCCTGATTGTCTGTGGGAACGAATTTTTGAAATTGTATCAGTTAATTACATTCGAATGCGATAAAAGATTGTGCAGATATTGCTACAAATCTACAATTCAAAATATTTTTTTTACTTATTAACAAGATTAGTCAGAAATGTAATTTTTAACTAATTTATTTGTATTTCAAATTCGGTATAATTTTTCACGCCATCGATCCTAAATGGCCTAAAATCAACAGGTTTTGTTTATTTGTTTGTTCATACTGACGACCGGATGGCCAAGTGGTTAGAGAACCTGACTACGAAGCTTAAGGCCCCGGTTTCGATTCCCGCCCGGGCAGATATTTGTATGAATAAGACGAATGTTTGTTTTCGGGTCTTGGATGTTTAAAATGTATTTAAGTATGTATTTATCCATATAAGTATGTTTATCCGTTGCCTAGTATCCATAGTACAAGCTCTGCTTAGTTTGGGACTAGGTCAAATTGGTGTCATGTGTCCCATGATATACTCAGCGGCACAAAATTTGGCCCACCCTTCATACAAAATTACCGATTCTGCAAACATTTGAGGGCCAGATTTTTTGCCGCTCGGTATATTATATTATACTCTTTATTGTACACAAAGAAAATACGAAAAGGTTACAAATAATTATTAAGTAAAAAGGCGAATTTTCGATTCGGGCGGGTGGGTTTTCAATTTGATCCATATACAGTTCAATGTATTTTTACTGAGATGCTATAAAGTTACCTCAAAAATAAGTTCCTGCAATATTTGTTCAGAAATCGTCAATTTTCACATTCAAATCGTCGTATTATTTTGGAGTTAAAATCATACTTATAAATTTTAGTTCTTTGGCTATCTTCTTCGCTTGCATAAAAACAGTTTGAACATTCTTCACACTTTACGTTGTGTATGTGGATGACATAACGACATTCATTTTGTTGAGAATTTGTGTCAAAATCACCGTCAAACACTACAAGTAGACAATTATGACCACTAGAATGTGTTTATACTAGAATCCGTGAAATCATGCCTTAACCGCAAAGGTCAAGAGGCTCGGAGTTTTGGGTGTGACGAGACTTTTCATAAGTGTTTATACATCCATTTGTTACAAGATGCTATTGTAGTTTCTAGCGCTCATTGTGTTTCATTGGTTTTTTTAACGAGTCTGAGCGTTCTTTTGTTGTATTCAGGGTAAATAAACCTTGTAAAATGTTTGTTGAATATTTTTTATTCTGTTAATGATGATACTTCTGGAAATGCTTCCAGCTATAATGTTTAGTAACTCGGACTTAATTTCAATTATTTTATCTTTGGTTTGACTTATTGTCGCTCTCACAAAACAGACCGTAGTGGGTTCAAATCGATATAGACATTGTTAATTCCGCCAATGTCAAGATTGAAGAATATTTGCAATTTAGCCAGTATTCAATGAATCTCTTCGTCCACGTGGAATTCGGTTATGACGCGCCATTCCCTCAGGAACTGTGCATTTTTCCGGGTTAAAAAGTAGCCGCTATGTCGCTCTCTGGCCCGTAAACTATCTCTGTGCTTTTATAATATTAGTAGGTATGGATATATAATAGTTAATGGTCACCAAAATAAGAAGCCCATTTTTATGTTTAAATATATGTTTGCTCATAATTTACAAGCATTTCAACAAAATCCGAGACAAATTTGTAACAATACATTATTTTAACTAAACACCTTCTAAAGGTCAAATTTAAACCTTTCATTTTCCTTACCTCAAATTAATGACCATACACTAAGGATGAAAATATTCAAAAAATGCCGAATCCGTGTATTGTAATCGAGAGGCATTGTTGAATCACCTGCGCGCGCATGATAAATAGTACCTATGACGTGTTAATACAACGTGTATTGTTCGAGAGGGCGGTAGAATGACGCTTTTACAGGTGATTAATAAATTAAATGGATATAAATAAATACTTAAATATCACGGGGTAATTACCGCTACCTAGTCCCAAAGTAAACAAAACTTATGTGATGGGATGGGTCCTAGGCAACAGATACACGTACCTAAATAGATAAATACTGTACTTAAATAGATTTTCATTTGATTTTACAGCTTGTTAGACGATATTAATGTAAATTTTGATGGATGACTGGTTATCACGATTGAAACAAAGATTATTTGCTTTGGGCTACGTATGGGGGATGCCTGATTGGACGGCCCACGTCTGATTATGTTGATGTGACGCACTGACGATGATGAGACGAAAGCGCGAACGACCGCTATTTGGTACTATGGAGAGATGATATTTTGAGACGGAAAGGATATAGGAAGTTTTTAATAATTAATTTAATTTTTAAGTGTACAGCTACGCTACACAAAATACCAGAAACAGGTCTTATCACGCTTGACATCCCACACTTCAGTCTACTCGTGACCACGGCCACTGTAATGTGGCCGCAACGTCGAGGTAAATATTACTCGTGTGTTTAGCGTGATAAGTCCTGTTTGTAGTATTTTGACTATGAGTGAAAATCACGAAACTTTAAAACGTAGTTACGGAAAAAAAACTTCGCAGTCGAATTCCGGGGTTACAACTAGAAGCTAAATAAATGATCAAGAGAAACGGTATTCAAGATCCCCATCCCGTAGAAGATTATGTCTAAAGTAAGGCAGCATCTTAGGGCTCCAGCGGTCAAGCTTTTTGCGGTCACTCAAGTCACATTGGATGATTTAACGTAAAATCGCGTATCCCGGATCAAAGTTCTCGCATTGTTGCCTCTCTGTTAATGAGATAATGTACTATTAATAGCTTATCGTGATCAGCATTGATGGATAAGTAAATGATTATGTACAGTCAAGGGCAAAGATATCGACACGGCCAAAGTTACAAAAATATGTATACACGACTTTATGCACTTAACATTAATAGTGTATACATATTTTTGCAACTTTGGCCGTGTCGACATCTTTGCCCTTGACTGTACCGTTAAACATAATTTTAAATTAACTAGGATTAAAAAGGCGGTAGGTTTTGTATAAAAGTTGAAAAAATCCAACTCCAAAACAAATGGCCAAGTGCGAGTCATAAGAAGCGTTTAGCGTTCGAATACGGAATCCGAAAAGGCAACGAAAATTTTAAAATTTAAGCGGCAATTACACTGAGTCGTTCGCCGCATTCTGCTGCGGCGACCGCAAAAGTGTAAAGAACACGGTGGTCGGCCGCATTCGGCGAGTGACAGCTGCCACCGCCTTAATATGGCCGCCGCAGTAGACGGACAGACTATGTAAAGACGACTTTCGTTCGCCGAAGTAGTTTGAAACAAATTCGGCGACCGCATTAGGTGAAAGCAGTGTAATTGCCGCTTTATTGAATTAGGCGTTACTTTGCAGAGGTCCATGTCAATGAACTATAAACAATACTTTGCTCAGCCGCGACCTTACCCTCCTGAGTCCTCGCGTACTTTATAACGGACCTATTAACACTAAGAACAACGGGCGAATGTACTTCATAAAGTACAAATTGTTCATCGAATAAAGAATTCAAGAATTTTTATATAATATTAAATATAATGACCCGGATAACTCACGTCTTAAATCGAGTTTAGCTCGACATGTTTCGGGCTAATCCGTAGCCCTTCGTCTTCGGAGCAGAGCGGCGGCGCGCAGTGCGCGTGTTGCAGCAGCCGCTGAGTCGCGTTTAATATGAATGAGTCTCACGGTAGTTTCATGTTCAAAATTTTGATATAATATCCAAAATAAAAAAGCAGGTCAACCACGTCTCTACGTTTTAAGCACTAAGTTTGTTTAAAAATGCCAGGGTTTCGGTAGCTGCGAGTACATCTACGTAATGTCTGCTTATGCAGCTCCTCCGCCTCCACGTTGTAAAAATACACAAACCTGACAAACTATCACCACCACCACACTGTTAAAAATAAAGTTGTGTTAAATACTTGTGATGTATACATATCATTTAATAATATTGTAAATCTGTTTTAAAAAAAATATATATACCTCGTTGAGTTTCTTGCCGGATTCTTCTCAGCAGAGGTTTTTCCGAACCGGTGGTAGATTTTTTTTGACATTCATAAGTGCTAGAGCCTGAATTGAATAAAGATATTTTGACTTTGACTGACTTTGACTAGGCTGACACGTTTCGAACTCAACCAGAGTTCATCATCAGAGCAACACAACAGTTCACCATGCTAACAGATGTAGACTCAGTCAGAAAATTGAGAATTTTATGATTTACATATCGAGCTTCTCTAAAATCAAGGTAAGTAGAACAAAACGCGAATTTAAATCATAAAATTAGTAATGATGATGATGATAATGATAGTCTAAAACATTAAGTCATTAATTATTTGGATTGCAATTGATGTTTCGATTTTAGAAACACTCTGTATAACCTAGAAGTCAGCGCTTTTTAACCATAACACCAATAACCTATAACTTAATCGATAATCGTACTGCTTTCTCATTTTTAAAGGCTATTAATAACATTTTATAGATCAATATAGTTAGACATTTTATCATCAGAATCGTACTATCTCCAAACTGTGTAACTTTCATTTTAGATCTTAATCAAAACGAGTTATGACTGATATTTGAATGTGTTATGTGTGCAGTTGGAATGATTTTGGTTATAAGTCAGGTGTTAGGTAATTGTGGATCGATAAATATTTGAAACATCACTAATCATAACAATCAATTAGGGTTGCGTTATTTTGGCATATCGCTGATTTTCCATAGAGTTAAGTAAGCCATAGAAGTCCTATTTTGCACTGTGTTACTTTCATTTTAGATCTTAATCAAAACTAGTTATGACTGATATTTGAATGTGTTATGTGTGCAGTTGGAATGATTTTGGTTATAAGTCAGGTGTTAGGTAATTGTGGATCGATAAATATTTGAAACACCACTAATCATAACAATCAATTAGGGTTGCGTTATTTTGGCATATCGCTGATTTTCCATAGAGTTAAGTAAGCCATAGAAGTCCTATTTTGCAATAGTTCCATACCCATAAGTTATTCCAACTGGACTCTGCTACTAAGACTAACGTCCGTCTCGCAAAATTAATAAATAAAAAAGTAATAAATAAAAAACGGATAGGATAATTTGCATGTCTGTGTGTCTGTCTATCAGGCCCCATGGGTTTTCGAACATGAGTGATCTATAAAGGCTTCAAGACAAACACATGTTAAAATTAATTTTGCAGTCGTAGTTTGGCCTCAGACAACGCCATCTGTTGATTGCAGACGAAGTTAATAAGTCATCCAGAAAGCTGGGATACCTCAAAGTTCTTAGACAGCACCATCTATTCTTGTTTTAAATTAAGATATTATCTCACGGGAAAGCTTCATACAGATCTTCACAAAACTTCTCATTTAAAATATAAATAAGATTTTTTTTAATAAATAAATTCATTATTTATTCAAGTAATAAATGTCAAGTTATAAGCTAAAATGTATTACACAGTAAGATAGGATTTAGAGATCTATGACTTTCCTAACTCTACATGTTCTTAGAGGTCAAAAAACTAGTTATCTGAGAGCCCACATTTATTTAATTATCGTAACTTGCCACTCTCGATTGTTGCTTGCACAATTGGAGAGTCCACTTTCGATCTGGTGGGCGATTCCGTTGGTATACATCGTGATTTATAAACAGATGCAAAAAACGTTTTTTTTTTTTAATTTAATAAATTGAAGATCTGGAAAAAAGAAAGCATTTCAAGGGTCACAACAAAAATCAAGGAAAAATAAATTATTTCAATTCAGCTAAAATCTTCCCTTTGACCATATTTAAAAGATTTGCAACTTAAAAATAACACCAAATCAAGCGTCATCGTTTACATTTCGATCGATTTTAAAAGGAGGCCGGTCTGAGTTCACCTGTTTCTATTTTTGAATTTCTAATTAGAATGTGAGTCTTGTTTTTTTTCAACACATGCTGTTTTTTTTTTAATATGATGTAAATTGCGAAAATGCCTACAACTTTAAAAACTTTTCTATAATATCCGCCAGAAAACACCAACGGAAAATTCAATAGTGCTTTACTCGTAAAAACCACAATATAAATAAGCAATAAAACACATCCTGTGTAAAGAATCGACCACAAGGCGAACTGCTCTACTTTATTGCGAACATTATAATTTAGTGTGAGAACCTATACCAGCGGCATCGGCAGTGTTACGGTAATTGGGTAATAGGTAATACTGACCGTTTCATGCCATTTTAGGGTTAATTGAGATCATTAATTTACAATTTATGAGTTGAGTAAGAGTTATGAAGGTTTTTATTAAGCTTTAATAAAGCTGGTGGAAGGTGGTGGCTGGTGGCTCTTACAGATCACTGCGACTGACTAAGTCGTCTATTATTTTGATTGCAGCTAGCGTGCAGTTTGTGTGCAGTTTTGTTATATGTAATAGAAAATGTATAGACAGGCGAGGACCTGGGTTCGATCCCCAGTGTTGGTCTTATTTTTCTGGTTTTTCTATGCATCTATATTTCAGTTTGTATTTTCAATTTAGGTTTTACGGGATGACCGTAAAAGTAAAAATTTGGAATTGAAATAAAAAATACAAAAAGATTCCAAAAAAACAATCTTAATTTGATTGCGTAATTACGACATCTCTTGTCCGGGTAAGCGGTTAGTTCCAATGGAATGCCGAAAGTTTCTCGATGAGGGCTACGGTATAGATGTCGCTAGCGTCACTGCTTAAGTGGCTAAATAAGAAACAAACAAGCTGAGATGTGTGGTGTGTAGGGGAAATTCGTGTCCGTGCCGTTGACCAACAATGGTGTAGCGGTATAGCACGCGGTACGGAATACCGAGGACCTAGGTTCGATTCCAAGTGTATTTTTCTGGTTTTTCTGTGCATCTATATTTCAGTTTGTATTTTCAATATAGACAGGCAGTTCCGTTGCAGTTGGAATGCAAGCCGTTTGTAACAGCAGTTATCATTATCATGTCAGACGGAGAGGTCCCTCTACTGAGCACAAGTCTCCTCTCAGAACGGGTTTGGCCGGTAGTACCTATGCAAGCC
Source organism: Choristoneura fumiferana (assembly GCF_025370935.1). Classification (NCBI taxonomy): domain Eukaryota; kingdom Metazoa; phylum Arthropoda; class Insecta; order Lepidoptera; family Tortricidae; genus Choristoneura; species Choristoneura fumiferana. The sequence goes on from NC_133486.1 coordinate 7,818,752, forward strand.
CAGTGCAGATTGGGAACTTAGCACACACCATTGCAGAGGCGTCTTTAGCCCATGTAGCGCCCGTGTGCAATTATTATTTTAGCGCCATCTAGGAAGCGCACGGTCAAAATGGAATAGATACAAAGTGTGACGAAGTGCCGCGGCCGGCGGTCCTGATACCGCTGCGCCCGAGTGCAACGCACACCCTGCACTATAGGTAAAGACGCCTCTGCACCATTGAATAGCTTTGAAAGCTTATCGATGGTTTCCTTCGCCGTAACGACAAATCTTTTAACGTAATGACAAATCTTTGTTACTACAGACAAGATGAAGAAAATATGCAAATTAGAACAGATATAGATTTCGATTCTGTTATTTTGAATGAAGGTTAGTCTATCGTCAGTTACACTGTTTAACATTTCCGTTTCGGTTTTATGTTTAAATTCTAATAAACACACAGGTTTTTGGTAGCCTATAGTATCCCACTGCAGGACAAAGGCCTCCCCCATTACAGGTCTAATTTCGTTACCTAAAACCTATCGTGCTGACTGACAATTAAACATCGATAGTCGATAAAACACAATGGCCAATCCCTCTTGACATTTGATTTTTGCTATGAAAAATCCGCTCTTTGGTTATAAGCGAGTGTATGAGTGTGACGGGCGATTACTCGCACTGTGTAGAGCAAAATGATCGCTGCTTGTTCTCTCGGCGTGAGTTCTGCCTGCCAGGCGAGCATCTCTAAGTGAGTCTTGTTTTTAATAGCTCATGCCGCTGCAACAAACTAGTGGAGAAAGAGTTCTCGTCGGCAGTGTGAACAGCCACAGGCCACATCTTTTACTAACACAGGCTCTACATTTATTGCTCGTTTCTTGAGAGAGAATATAGAGAAGAAAGAGAATCATTTACTTACACACATTCGATACACAGAAAAAATTAGCAGAAGGAAAAAAACAATAATAATAATAAAATTGTATAGTCGATAGCTAATCGCTTCCTTACTAGCGGTGAGACAAGTACCTTATGTATGCAGGACTGGATATTCCATATTACGCTATTGTTTTATACATATGTGTTCCAATGGCACCGCTGTTATTGTCCAATATTTTATACCTTTATCAGCAAACAAGTTTTAACAATCCTTTGGGTGCGCGCGCCGCCTCTATCCATCAGGCCGGCGCCCGCGCTGATCGATGAGTTGTCGCTATAGATCCGATCGATTTATAATTAATCGACGAACTTGTAGCCAATTGTTGTGTGTCCGTTCAACTGGTTAATCGTAGTGTAAGATCTGTCATGTAGGGCCTGTCGAACCGCGTACCTATAGGTTCCTGTTAATTTATCTATGTAGCGGAATAAACAGAGAGCATCACTTGCGATTGTCAATTGTCTTTGTTTCTACAGGGTGCCCCTGACCATGGGCGTTAAATGCTAGCTTCGATTCTAATCACAATAACAGCTATTTTTCTCTTGCAACTTTTTAAAAACATAACCAGAGTATTTTTTTCATACAGATTAAATTGTAATTTTCAATGTATGCAATACAATATTCATGTTAAAGAGATATCAAGTGTCATATTGTTTGCCCCTGTAGGCCCCCGTACCATGAGACTACGATAACAGCAAACGGACAGGCAGACAGACATGCGGGTGATCCTATAAGGGCTCCATATTTTTTCTTACGTTACTCTAAAAACACCGAAGGAAAGATGTTTATTGGCACGGGCAAATTGAAAGGGAATTCTCGTAGAATGAACTAGTAGACTCTCTCATCCCCGAGCGCATTTGTCTGATCCTCAAGCTCTTGAACAACCAACTGCTACATACAGCGTCTAAAATCTCTTCAATACGGCTATCAATACAGGTATGGCCTGTAATATGAGCAAATAATTTAAATATAGATCATACTCCTCAAACTTAACAACATTATTTCAGCGACTTTTAAAAATAATTAGTTTTTAATTTTTATTACACTTTTAAGTTTATTCGAAGAAGCAATGTAAAGCAAAATGCTTGATATTTGTAGCATGACAGGCGACGTCAGTTGCGTTCTGAGATAGCCTACATTGATATCAGTGCATAAAATGTATGAAAAAAGGAAAATTCAAAGACTCCATTATTTTTAATAGTCGCTGAAGTAATGTTCAGAGGAGGAGGACGAGCTACTTTTTAATTTTTTGCTCGTATTACAGGCCACACCCGGTATAACTTTCACAAACTATTTTCACACAGTGTCAACAATGACAGGCAAAGCAAAACGCATACATTAGTTCGCCGTTCGCACCTAAACTAGGCTAGCCCAGGCTTACCGTGGACATAACTTTCAATACAACAGCAATATTAAACCTCTAAGCTCCTAACAGATGCCGTACGTAAATCAATTTTTCGCAACAATGGTACGACTTGAAATACCAAATGACTCAACTACAATTCGCGAACCAAAGGAAACTCACCCGTGCGTTGTAAACTTAAGATACAGAACTGGTTGAAGATGCTCTGGTTGATATGTAATGATGCAAGTTGCACATGTAACAATGTACACTTGCGTTCGCGAACATGCGAATACTTGCGCCAGATTTGACCCGTTAAGATTTCACCGGCTGTATTGAAGTGATATTGTATAAGGTATAGTATAGGATCTGTTATAGGTTGAAGTGTGTGTGTGTTGAATCAACTCGAATTCATGAAAATAGGTCCGTCCAAAGTAGACGTAGTATGCATGGTAGTGTTAGGTAGACGACTTTCTTGGAAGAATAGTGCAGATGTTTTCCCCTGTCTTCCACACGTTAGTGTTGGAGTTCGAAGATGGAAATATAGAGTCAATAGAGAACAGAGAGTCCTGCTGTCCTGCACTCTTACATCAGATCCTTTTGTCACTTCATACAATACCCACGGGAAATGCCATGCCATTTCTGCGTCTTTTTCCATGACCAGGCACGGCACGACTTCATAACTAACTTTTAATAACTTTTAAGGTATTTCTCGTCAAAACTTAACTAGAGACTTCGAAATCTGTGACGTTGTATACGTGCGTAGCAAATAGCATTTTATGCATCCTGGATGTGGCTTAATTGGTCAATAATCTATGTTTAAAAACGGAAAGTGAATTCAGTCATAAATTAAATGTCGTGTTTACGTAAAGGCTGCTGTTTATTATCTTATTTTACAACTGTTCAAAGTTTAATCTAAAGCTCGTTTTATCGTATACGGTAGTGTGTTGAATACAAAATCAAGGTAATTTAAGTTAAGGATTCTAGTTTATAGAAACAATAAGTATTATTTGTGTCGACAAAAATATGGAACCAGCTTCTTGTTACAGCATTCTCCGAGCGGTACAACTTAGGGATACTTAGGCACCTGTGATACCCCTCGTGTTTCGGGTGTCCATGGTGGCGGTTATTGCTTGCCATCAGGTGACCTGCGTGCTCCTTTTCCCCTTCTTATATAAAAAAAAGACAATGCGGAAGTGTGCGGCCCACAGTTAGGCCCTCACAATGTGGTCTTTCTTTGATCATAAAAGTGTGACCAGTGATTTAAAACTTCTAAGGTCCGACTATTCCATTTAAAACGAAGCCAATGCAAAAACAATTAAATAATGATTATGCAAATCATCGCACTAATAACCACTGGCTGTCAAACAACGCGTCCAGACATATACAATCATCTACATACATTCACACATGGCATGGTGGCCCTGACACAAAAACCTATGCAATATTATATATTCATTTATCATTCTAAAGATTCCGTTCACTTTCATTAATATCATTATTAGCATATTATGTAATCTCATTACATATTAGTGAGGTAAATAAGGCTATGATTTATTAGCTAACTAGCTGCAACTCGCGACTCCGTCAGCAAAAATTTCGTTTAAAAACTATCTTATGTCTTTGTTAGGGTATCGAACTATCTGCAGACCAAATTTTATCTAAATCGGTTTAACGGTTTACAAGAACAGACAGAGAAGACAGTTACTTTTTGGATACTATGCATTTAAATTCTCACAACATCTTATTACTATTCCTAATTATTATTTCTGACTAGCCGTTACCCGCCACTCTGTCCGCGTAAAAATCGGTTTTCACTATCCCGCAGGAACTATGCAATTTTCCGGGATAAAAACTATTCTATGTAAGGACATAAGATAGTTTTATCCCGGAAAACTCGGTAAGTATACAGAATTATCCGACCGAACCGAACCGTTTTACCGAATTTCATCTAAATCGGTTTAGCAGTTTAGACGTTATGAAGTAACAAACAAACAAACAGACTTACAAACTTTCGCATTTATAATATTAGTGGGATTAATAGTTATTAGTAGTAGTTTTGTCAATTTGCTAATTCGTAGAACTCGGTAGGTATGTAAGAAAAAATGAACAATAGAAAAACAAATGAATAAACTTCCAATGTTTGTGGCTGATCTGCATTGGTCTTAGAGAAAAATTTTACTTCATGCTCTAGACCATAAAAAGTCCTTTTATATAGCATAAACGTGAACAAAAAAGAAGTGCAAAATGCATGTGTCTACTCTAAAAATTTGCTCTCTTCTAATTGCAGAAATTCAATAACGTATGTTCTAGAACTTTCACTCAATAAGGTAAAAGTCCGAATGCTCGATAATTTAATGCCCAATAGATGACACCCTGCTATCAGCGCTATTGCTAATGACATAAGCAATAAAGTTTTAGATGAAAATTATTTTGACAGTGCCTATGGCGTGCATTTATAGGAAGCAGGGTACGCAGCGCTAGTGCTGGTGGCGCGCTGCTGCGGTGCAAAATACCTACCAACTGCCTACACTGCATTCGACCCAATGCACGCCAATGAGTCAGTCAAAGCTTAATTTAAAATTCTAAATGATCTTATTTCATACGTAATTTTAATAAGTTTAACTTACGCAAATTTTACCGCCCTCTCCTGGTGTTTCCTTGTGCGGCAAAAGTTCGACAAAGGATATTGTATGGAGCCCTCCCTATTGTTGTTTGTTTTCAGCGCGCACAATGCGACCGGTGACAAGCTGTTGACTTGCGCAGAAGTGCCTGGCGAGAGGCTCTACTTGAATTTATGGTTTGATACGGCATGATGATCTAAAACTAAAATAAAAAGACAATATTAAACATAACAGACTGAAAAAGAAAGATGAAAAATGGTTTTACATAACATGGAACATTTTTAAGTTGGTATGTGGCCGCCTATTGCTTACCTTAGAAAATCTCTATGTATATACTTGTGTTTTCTGTACTGCTTACTGTGTTGGTGTGCAATAAAGAGTTATTGTATTGTATTGTATTGTTGTATTGTATGTAGGTACAGTACCTACATTTAAATAGCGTCATTAATGCATCTCTATGTATTAAACGTTTATTATTATCGATAACAGTTCACAAGGGTGATTATTTGAGCGATTACTCGTTATGATTTTCGTGGACACATTTATGTTGACTTGATAGAAGTTTCTGACGTCTAAACATAATCCAAAATGTCATCAAATTCTACAATTCATTCATAAAAAATGTGGCTAAGAAAATGAGACGGTTGAAACGCTTTAATAATGACCCTCTAAAAATAACACACTGAAAAAGTAAGATTAAAAAACTGTTTTCTAGACATTCAACTCAGTACCTATCGCATTTGAATGTGAGTAGTAAACAGCTATTATGGCCGAACACAATCAACATTAAAATAGGAGTTTATTTAGGACCTGTTTTACTACTACCTATTAGCTTCTTTAGCTATAATTTTAAGTACTAGATAGTATATTTATAAGAATAAACAGAGACGCTATCATAGATATCGAACACTTAAGATATCACCGACTTTACGAAGGTGGTGAAAATGGCTTGCTTAATTTGAATGTGGACTAATTCTATTCCATGCCTGTATGACTTCCCATGTTTCATCATCATCATATCAGCCGTAAGACGTCCACTGTTGGACATACGCTGCGCTTGCCAATCCGCGGTCTCCATTCGAGAACTTTTCGGTCCCAACGGCCATCAGTTTTCCGTGCACTACCGTGCGTGCAGTATACGTTCGTACTGTTCACGTGCAATACCGTGAATATGACCTGCACATTGCCACTTCAACTAGCTACGAGTATGTATTTCGCTTACTATGCCTGCCATGCTTGTGAATCTTTAGTAAATAATAATCGACACGTAAATTATTTAATGTGTTTAAGTTTGCTTGCATTAGAAAAGTTTTCATCCAAAATTCCTTAAAACTCAAACTTTAATGATTAAAGTAGGTAGAGCAACCATACAGACGGACACACACTGGAGAACAATAGGGACTTTAGTGGGCAACGACTTGAGATTGCGTTTGAAATATGCACAAACTCATTCCGCCCGTCCGTCTGTCCATAACCGCGTTACCACCAACATACTAAACCTAACAAGTACACTAAAGCCAACTTTATAAAAGTGGTAATAAAAGCTATACGAGATGTAATATTACAGTTGTTTTTTCTCGAGAAAATTGTTACAAACTTTATGTGTACATTTATGTTTACTACTGTATTAAAATGTATTTATGTATGCATAACAATGTGACCAAGGCGGTGACCCCAAGAAATTGTTTTTTGTTCAAAAAATAACGTAGGTAATAACAATTTTTATACACTATGTTTTGGATGTAAATATGATAGGTTTGAGGTTCCGTAGCTTTGATTCATTTGACACGTGCGATTATAGAATATTCGATGACTTATTCATTACTTTGGTTTACGGTAAATTTTAAAGACATTTGGAAAGTTTAAGGCCGGTTCTACAACATCTCGTTACCATAGTGCGTAGTTTAGAAGTCAAAAAATAAACTTAAAAAATATAAGCTTTTTCATTCAATAAACAAGCAACTTTCAGCCAAAACCAATTAAAATGGTGTACCTATATTAAGTAATTAAGAATCCGATATGTTCAACATGAAATTACCATTAGACTCACTCGTAATGAAATGAGCCGGGTAATTCACGTTAAATCTAGTTCATCTCGACATGTTTCGGGCTAATTCGTAGCCCTTCCTCTCGGAGCAAACGCCACGGACACACAGCTGTGAATGAGTTATCCTGTTTATTTTACTATGAATTCGGATTATAATTACTAAGCCGATATTTTAGGTCCTGAGTATGATTTGTGTTTGTAGTTGTTACTTCACTGAGTAGGTGAAATGATAATAAAATATTATCTGTGTTTTTTACAAATAAGTTATTTAGCTTTATGAGTTTGTATGTATCGCAAATATGTTGACTAGCTTTTGCCCGCGACTTCGCTCGCGCATAATTAGTATGTAGTTCAAAACTTTTTTGATCCCACAGGAACATTATTTCGGGATAAAAAGTAGCCTATAATATTATAAGTATGTTTTACCTATATGCCAAATTTGATTTAAATCTGTTCAGTAATTTTGCGAGAATTAGAACAAACATCAAAACAAACATCCATCCATCTATCCATACAAACTTTCGCGTAAGTTAGTAAGATTCTGCTATATTACCCATGAATTTAGCAGTAAAAACCATCAGTCAGGACAGTCTGACCAAGACAAAATGTCAAATAAATTCACACGCTCGTTTGACAATCGTCCGTTACTTTAAATTCCAATGAAATCCATTAATAATTAGTTAATTTCCATATCAGATTTCATACGGCGTTGGCCACCTTAGCAACTGCTATTAGTTCAAACAATTTGTATGGTAAACATGCTAACTTATGTATACGGAGAAAATTATTTAATTAGGGACCCCCTACTGCTTATATTGATTACATGTTCGATAGCCTATATAGAAAAAAACTCCAGCTGTCTCAACCACCAGAATGAAGAGATCTCTTGACCTATTTAATGTGGCGTGTTAAATAGGTCCATGATTTTTGGTCGTAGAGTGACCATAATTTTAGAACTATTACACATGAAGAGAACAAGCAATTTGTCGCCTTTCCCACATAACGTGTGGTGGCGACGGGTGGTGCCCGCTAAATACAAAAATGACTATTTCTCATACAATAATGTATTAAAGTCATACAAATAGATTGTTTGCTTAGCGGTACATTTTTGTTTTTTCGATTTCATGCATTTAAATTAAGATTTTTGTTATTCAATGAAGGAAGTAATTTTAAGTTTATTATGCATTATTTATTCAATTTATCTTGTAGCGTTTGAGAATTGAAGTTTTTAGTTTGTAATGCATTAATCAAAGTAAAAAAATGCTGTTATAAAATTGGGTTCACCGTAAGGTAAGCTACCATAGAAACTGTACACAAATATATGCATAGTATTTTGCTTTAATGACGACAGGGCCAAGCGGTGAGAGAACCTACTATGAAGTTTGAGGTCTCGGGTTCCATCCCGGACGGGGCAGATATTTGTATGAAGGTTTGTTCTCGGGTTTTGGACCTTTAATAAGTATTTATGTAAGTATGTATTTATCTGTATAAGTATTATTATCCGTTGCCAACAACAAGCTAGTAGTTTGGGACTAGGTCAATTGGTGTCAATTGTCACATGATATTTTTTTAATGCAAGCAAGTAATGTAATTCGCTTCTGTTATGGTTTTCGGGATAAATACGATTTTATGGTTAACCGAAGCCAAATTAAATAAGTTGTTACTGAACCAGTGAGTTACTTATAGGTACTTATCATCAGGTAAGATTCAAATAAAATCGAGAGCTCGATCGCTGGTCAGATTTAAATACAAAAGGTCTAGTGCAAGTCGAAGTCGCGTGAAGAGGGTTCTGGAGTTACGAAAAAATATCTTAATGGTTATTTTCTTTTTTGTGTAACCATATTTAATCTATACTTACATTAATTCTATGCTTTTCTGCTATCTGCCAGTAAAAAAAAACGATTTTATGTATCTTTTTTTAATTAGTGAAGAAGCGAAGTAGCAAGATAAAAGATTGTCAGTGCGAGTATTGACTTCTCGTAGCGATGTTTGATTATCAGAATACACAACTTACCTACGTGGCACCCTGCTCTTCTGCAGTCGGTCAAAAGAGCCCTCGCACCCTTTATAACAGAAAATAATGGCTTCCATAATGACCGGAAACAGCGCCATGGGCAACCGGAAACGCGTCCAGACGGGAAATAGATTTTTGAAAGTTCCAAACGATCGAAAAGTTGTTTTTCACGTGTTGTCGGGGCATAATCGGTTTGGCAGTTGACGCTGATTGGACGATTACGAAAAAGTCTGAGTTAATAATTTGTTGTATTTACAAACAGCAAAATAGAAACTTTTTTTGCTTTGAAAAAAGGTCAAAATTCATTGTTGTGGATCTAAAAAGTGCTGATTCAATCAATTGTTTATTATCATCATCATCATGTCAGCCGAAAGTCGTCCATTGCTGGACGTAGGCTTTCCCCAAGGCTCTCCACTCAGGCCGGTCTTGTGCTTTCCGCATCCACCGCGATCCCGCAATTTTAACCAGGTCTTCGCTCCATCTTGTTGAGGCCTACCGACAGCTCGTCTCCCGGTCTGCATATGCCTTTTGAGAACCTTCTGACCCCATAGACCATCAGTCCAATCAATCAAAAAAAAATCTGATTAGCGGCAAAAATTTTGAGATTTTATCCCGATCCCGTGGGAATATTGGGATAAAAAGAAGTTACATAATTAATTCCAGAAGTCCAAGTATCTCCTTCCAATTCGTTTAGCTGTTATAGCATGAAGGAGTAACAAACACATGCAAGCACGTAGGTACAATCTTTCGTATTTGTGTGAATATTAGGATGAAGTTGTTCTGACCAGAAAATATCGCTAGATGGCGTTAGTATAGTGAGATCCGTTCGACGTTACACAGTGTTTGCGATTAGCTCATTTAGTTCCAAACCAATACCACTGTGACACACACTGTGAGTACTTAATACGGAAACCCCCGTTGTGATTGGTAGATTCAATTTTTTTGTTAAAAGTCTTTATGCTGGATTTTCACCAAAGATGTGCGAGGATGTGTTGCGAGGAATGTGTTTTTCGTGAACCAATAGAAACGCTTCATTTACCTATCTTCGCACAGCACATCTCTGGTGGGAACGGAGCCTTATTCAACCTTCACGCTGGCAAAATTGATCAGTTGGACAGAAGCCAATTATTAAAAAAAAAGTCTCTTACATAAACTCCAATCCAGTGTTCTCGCGAATGTTGCCTTAATTCTAATTACAAAATGTCTTAATTATGACCGTTTACGTAACGTCGTATTTATAAATAAATGCCTATTGTAGTCTAAAACAATAGTGGCAACATACTAAAATTGTAAAGGGGCAACACACGGACCAATTGTGGTTTAATGACTGGCTATAAGCGTTAATCGTTGGAGCAGTGTGAGGGTCAAGGCATGAGAGACAATACAGCGGATGAGTGAATGTTCGAGCGTATTGACCGCTCGGTTAAACGTATTATACCATCTCACTTTTATTGGCACAACGGAAGGACAAATTTGCATCGGTAATAATTATAGGTAAACTCTTTATTGTCAAAAAATAAACAAATACAATTGAAATACGGTGAGATATATGGAAAAATAAGATATCTCTACCAGCCAACCTTTGAGCAGGAGGAAGAGGAGGGTAAGTCTGTAGTTTTCATAAAAAAATAACTTTTAATAATACTTGACGAAATGGTAATTAGGTAAAAAACGCACTTTAGGTTTGTACACAAGTTTTTGACAGATATATTAATGAAATGTGTTGCCAATCCTATTTTTTTTAATTTGCTACTATTCTGCTGCACTTATTATTTTTTGTCTCGTCTTATTTTTGTTATCTATGTGGTATCAAATTTGAATGAGTTTTAATATGTTCAACTTAACCAACCCACCGCTCCTGCCTCGTACCACCCACTTAATCGTTAAAATAAATCTTGGTACGATAATGCCAGACTAACGAGTGACGATACAATGCCGCGACAATCGGCGGCGGTGCCTTTCATCTTGACACTTTGTCTTTTACAGTGCGCCAGAGTGGATTGGCTGATGTACTGCTTTCACTTGTTTTTGGTGTTTTGATTAAACGGCCTACGGTTTTAAGATAAGGTAGGTTACACGTGGAGAAATTTTAAAAGGCAAAGGTGGGGGTTTTGTTGGAAATGTGGTTAAGAGTAGGTGCGGTTGAGTTGTATTTATGGACGCGAATGAATGACAATAATATACGACGATTTAATAATTCAAACCCTTTTAAGGCAGTTACATGAGGTTTTGAATTATCTGGTCGTACATTATTGTATTTCATTTCGGGTCGCCTAATACGGGGTTGTATAGGTAAAAAACCGTGACCATGTAGAGATAAGTCAACGGTCTATATTCGAAAAGTTACTTAATTTCCATATGAATTCTGTGCACTACTACATACAACAGGTTATCTTGAGTTTATGACACACACTAAAGTAAGTGTCATTTAAAATGTTTTTTTTTTAAGTTATATTTAAGTTACACTCTTATTATGTGTAAATACCTCTTGGACCACTTCTTACTATCCAATTAATTCTGCAAGTAAATTCACTTTCGAAGAATTAAACTGAAATTTGACATGCACGTATGTAGATGCAATAAAAGATGCAAGATGCAAGTACTTACGGTCAACTGCTCAGCGGTGGAGCAGCTCAGCAGCACTCCTAACTCCTGTCCACTCTCGAACGTTTCTCAACCAAGACTGTTTTCTTCAGCCAACACCGCGTTTACCAGCAACTTTGCCCATCAGTGCCCTTAGTGCAAGTTTTCGGGTATTCTTATTCTGATTCTGATTCTGATTCGGTTACAAAATACGTCTCGATCGCGTTCGCGTTAAAATCTCAATTTGTATGGAATCATATTTGTCACGGCGGAAAACATGTTTGAGGTACTTAAGTAGATAAAATTCCTGTGTTTGATGGTCTGCAACTCTGCATGAAGTCAAAGTCAAAATAATCTTTATTAAATTTAGGCTATAACAAGCAATTATGAATGTCAAAAAAAAACTACCACCGGTTCGGAAAAACCTCTGTTGAGAAGAATCCGGAAAGAAACTCTACGAGGTATATTTTTTTAAAAGATTTACAATATTATTGCACTTTACTTGCGGTCCTGGGGGGCTACTACGAAATTCAAAAATCGAAGTTCGTATCGTACCGTCCCTTTCACTCTCGTGTTAAATAACATTAGCGTCAGTAGGACGGCAATATAATAATATAAGAGTTTGAATTTTGCGCTTCGTAGTACAGGACCACAGTAACTTTTAAACAATGCCTGCCAATGCGACGCGTGCGCACTATACGCGTTATTGGTTTATCGGATGCCAGGGTAATCTGTGAATTTTACAAAGCGGCGGTTCCTTTGTTCTTTTCTTATATTTTAAAATTATCCAAGCATCGATTGCATTGAGAGCGCGGAATGCCCGGTAAATCTCAAAGGGTTGTTTTTGATAGACGTGAGAGTTGCAAATTGCGATAAAATGCTTTAATAAAAAAAAACCCTATCTTTATTAATTTACTAGCTTAAGGCTCCACGAGGAATGTGTTTTTCATGAACTAATAGAAGCGCTTCATTTACCTATCCTCGTTCCGCTCAGCTGTTTCCACTAGAGCTGTGCTGTGCGAGGATATGTATTGTAAATAAAGCGCTTCTATTAGTTCATGATATAGACATTCCTCACACGTCTCTGGTAGAAACGCAGCCTTATTCACAACTTCGCCAGCGTAAACTATTAATCTGGCAGTGGAATTGAAATTCCCAATAATTAGATTGTAGTGTGACGAAAACCCGTCACATTTTGGAATTTTAGATTGGACCCCGTAGGAACATTGGGATAAACAATACCTCTCCTTGCAGTCGGGTAAAAAGTACCTAGCCTATGCTACGTCTAAGTCGTCTAAAATGTCAAACCTCGCAACTCCAACCCAAACTTCGTAAGTCAATTCAAGAAAATCTTGTAACTCCATTTTATAAAATTGTCACGACTTTTACTATTTTTTTTTTCTTCGGAATATTATTCCTAATAATTTTAATAATTGTATTAATATATAAAAGCAAAGCAAACCTTCATACAACATTTTTAGTGGCGAAGTTTTTTGTACCTCCTGTAAATTTGTTCTGATGGAGTTACGAGGTCTAACACTGTAGCCGACGCTATGTACTATTTTTGAAGTTCAGTTATCTATGTACCAAGTTTTTATCCAAAACCTTTCCAGCATGAAATAGTAATAATTAAAAATGTTTATTGTGTATTCTGGCTACTCTAGCGCCAATCTGGAGGAATTTGGAACTATCATTTACCGTTTGAAGCTGGCCAATTTTGCAACTTTTCCCCATAAATCTAGTAGGTATCTATCTCATTTCATCTATGAGTAACATTCTATTGCTTTAACATTGCTCTTCGCAAGACACACACAAAACATAATTGAATTTTAAGAGACTGAAGCAAAGATGTGACATATTTTAATTGCATATTTGTTTCATTGCAGGTATATCAACTGAAGCACCCATAAAACAAAAGCAAGAATCTACGCGTTCTACTTTTTCGGGATGAGTTAGAAAAAGGTAAGTAAAAACGTAATACTTTACAGTCGAGGGCATAAATATTTTCAAATTCAAAACAAATAGCGTCAAATATACGTATACTCATCGATCTTAATTATATGGACAATGGCATAAAGGTGTACAGATATTTTTGACGTCTTGTTACATGTATTCTTGCCCTTGACTGTACATTTCTTACGTCTTTTTTGTTTTTGGTAGGATACCCTGCAGTTTTATTAATTAAGTTCAATAGAGCAAAAATCCAGTTATTATTTAACATTCAAGTTCGTATGTAAGTAGGTACTAACATCAACGGTGGATAACAGAAAACAAAATATTTTACACTGTAAGAAAACTTGAATCCCTGTAAAACAAATTATATATATATTTATTACAATAATTAGGCTGTAAGAAAGACTTGAATCCCTGTAGCTTCTGTAAACAAATTATATAAATATTTATTACATTGTCATAATTATCTTTTCTAAAGGCGCTACACTTTTGACAGATTGATCATGGTCAGTGAGGATTAGTAAGGATCAGTAAAGTAAGCAGTGGCGTGCACCGGGGCCCTCGCGCTCAGGGGACCCAGGACCCTTACCTCTAAATTATGGATTTAAAAAAAACCTAGTGGTGGCTAGTGGAGCAAGTGCAAACAACGCCAAGCAAGAGAACATACAGTAAGCAAAAATTTGGGGCCCAAATTCTTTTTTGCACCGGTGTCCTGAATTACGGCACCTATATATATATATATATATAGGAAGGGAAGAGTCCATCTATTCTAAAACCGGACACGATAAGGCAACATAATTATTCAGTATTGTTATCCTACTTCCTACTTAAAATTATAAATATGTGAAAGCTTGTGAGTGAGTGAGTATGTTTGTTACTTCTTCACGCTGAAAGGGCTGGACGGATTTGGATGAAATTTGGCAAAAAGTTAGTTTGTAGCCTGGATTAAAACATAGAATACTTTTTATCTCGATATTCCCACGGAGAGATAGAGTCATGAAATTTGGCATGGGTGTTTTAATTTAACATCAATGAAAAACACGATGTAATTTTAGGGAATTCCCACGAGAACTTAATGAAATCCCGGAATTTCAATTCAACTGCTGTATCTAATGATTTACGCGTGCGAAGCCGCGGGTAAACACTAGTTATTATATATGGAAAAAAAACCTTTTTGTGTGTAGTATCTATTTAATACGTAGAACTGATATAGAATTTGAGTCACTCTTTTAATTTCGAACGTCGTCTTTTGTATCCGATTCACAACCGCAATGACACTTACCTTCGTGTTGTCTATTTGTACCTAATAATATTGTTGCGTCTTGTGTTATGAATAAATAATTTTCTTTCTTTTTCTTTGTATACAAATACGTTGCTAGTATCCAAAGTTTTTCTCAAGTTCATATTATATCTACTTATAACATAAAACGTGTTCCAAATCGCTCCGATCAGTAGCTAGTAAGCTCACAAATCTAACGAAATAATGTGAGAACTAAAAATTATTTTTAAAAACTATGTTATATATCATAATTATAAATTTTATTAACGGTCCCCCCGCTGGGGACGTGACATTATTGTGTGGAGGTCCGGCTACTATTAGTATTAAATTTATATTATAAGTATGAAATTTGAGATGATTGACCGATGTCAACTGTTGTGTACCTACTGGGTCGTTATCTAGTTCCAATGTCATGAAGTTTATTGTTTTACTAATAAAATACGAGTAGTGTTATTAATTTGAAAGAAAGTAGTGTCCGTTTCTTAAAATTTTGGTTTACGGAAACAAAACCATTATTGGTTCTTGTCCATGACTAGTGCCATCACCTTTTGATCTACATAATAAGATTGATTATATGGTAATAATTTTTTCCTGTCTACCTATCCTTGTTTTCCCCTTATCTTATAAATAAGTTTTTGTAAAAAAAATACAAGCTTTTTTTACTGACTGTACTTACATTGTCAACCAAACTATATTTGCATACCAAATTTCAAGTCGATGCCATTAACCGTTGAAGAGTTCCGTCCTGTCGGAATCAGATGCCGATCATGGCCGGACTACCAGGATGTCACTACAAGATTATTGTATTGTCACGCAATTTACATAAGTATGTCAAATTTTAAGACAATCCGACTACCAAAAGGGGGTCAAATTTAACTTGGAAGATTTGACCCGCACATACATAGATATATATATAATATATGTATCTATGTATTATATACAAGATACATTGCAAGTTAAATAAAAGTTTTTAAAAAGCACTACGTACGGTACGAATCCAAATATACCTCTGTCGACAGCTATACAAAAATCAAAGATACCTCCCCTTTTTACCGACTACCCACAAAGACCACAACTTCGAGAGTAATTAGCAAATGGGAAGATGGCTCCGATACGTCGGTTTTTGGCCGATTGAAAAAAAGAAGTCGTTGCTTTTTGTATTGAATAGTTTTTTGGTGCCAAAAGGGGAGAGTCAAAGGCATTATTTTTGAGCTTTATTTAGCACGAGACTTTACCGTACTTTGCACGAGTAAACCATTATTCACGATGTCCAGCTATCTTCATACCAAATTTTAATCAATCTGATGTCCAGGTATATTTTTCCCAAGGAGCAACCAAACATGCACACGCATTCACGGAAAGTTTTCCATATACGAGTAGGTATCTATAATATTAATAGGATAGGATATTCGTATATTATATCCTTATATATCATATCATTCAGCGGTAAATAAGGAATTACGAACGAGAGTCTATTAGAAGCCCGAAGTCGAAGACTGAGGGCTTAATGAGTCGATGTTCGTAATTCTAGTACCGCCCGTGCGACATACAATGTTTTTCATCACATTTGCGAGTAAAAATTTATATTTATCAAAGAAAAAATATAATTCTTCCAAATATTGGCGATACCTTAGGCTGCGCTCTTGGTAGCGTCACCCTCCCCTCCCGCAGCATGCCTGCAGCAGCAGCGCGCGCAGCAGTAGGCACATTTACTCATTTACCGACCTTGGGCTTCATGACAAGAAAATTAGTACGGGCAATGACTTATTTCATTTACCGACCACGGGTTTTATTTGGGGGGTTGCAACCAAGGTAGCCTGCATGTTACGACACTGTTTACGTTCAAGTGTGATGAAACATTTAATATATATCCCCATTATCCTCATCCCCAAATGTCCGCTAGTCCACGAATCATGTATGCGAGATAAAGCTAGTATATATAAGAATGCATTGTACGAACATTATCTGAAGTTAGTTCTTGCTAATAAAGTTTGACGTAGATTATTTACATGTTCGCTACTGATAAAAACCGATCTACCATTTTCTGCGCAAACGAAAATTGTCGGTCGGAATTATTATACCTTAACAAGTTCGTACGACACAATCGGTAGAACTCTATCGCAGGGAACCGCTGCTGCTTTGAGTAAGATTTTTTTGATAAGTGTGCCAAATACCGACTGCAACCACCTGCAACAGAGTTCTTACATACGAACTTGACTAGGTATAGTTGTGTAAAACTACACTAGCTTGTCTTCTTAGTAATTTAGACCTGTCGAATCATCATCATCCCAGCCTATATACGTCCCACTGCAGGGCACAGGCCTCCTCTCGGAATGAGAGGGCTTGGGCAGTAGTTCCCACGCGGGCCCAGTGCGGATTGGGAACTTCACACACACCGTTGAATTGCTTCGCAGGTTTGTTGTGCAGGTTTCCTCACGATGATTTCTTTCACCGTAAAGCTCGCGGTCAATTTCAAATGTAATTCCGCACATGAATTTCGAAAAACTCAGAGGTGCGAGCCGGGGTGTGAACCCACGATCCTCTGCTTGAGAGGCCATAGGTACCACTCGGCCACCACTCTCTGTCGAATGTCAATTAAAAATAATTAATTTAATAGCACCTGTAAAAATTATTTACAATGTTATTACCGACGCATTCAAGTGTCATTTTAAAGTGTAATAAAATCGTGCCAGTAAAATGAATCACAACACTGCGCCGTACTGTTTTAAAAAACAATAAAAATGTAAGAAACGCATCCAAAAACAATTATCAACTTCTGTTATAGAGGTTACAATCATGACTTATTAAGATATAAACTATCATGGAGATTGCCTCTCTGTTTAACATCCAATGTAAATAGAAACTTGAGCGAACTCCCGGTGTGGGTTCAGAGGGTTCAAGCTACGTTGGGTTTTATGTTAGAAAAATAAAAGCCAGTAATAAAATCGTCTAACAAGCAATTAGTATGAAAGTCGAATAACTTCGTTACATAACGGTAGGTAATTGTTAGGGAAACCGTTAGTTGTATGAGCACCACTAACAAAACATTGCCAAATTTTGTTTTATCGTACTATTTGTACCTACCTACCCTATATACGTTGATCGGGTACCTACTTGCCTGGTACTTCGTCTGCAAATAATAATAAATCTTTATTTCTGTTGCAAAAAATGTACAAATAATACGTTCATCACTATCCCATGGGATACCTATAGGTATAATATATAATATGATAAAGATAACTGATGTACCTAGATGAAATTATATACATATCAAATTTCATCTAGGTAAATCAATTTAGCAGTTTAAATGTAAAGGGATAATAGACAGAGCTACTTACCTTATTTTCTTAATTATTTATGTATGTATTGATTCAGTCGCATTGATTCATATGAGACATACGAAATAAATAAATAAAAAAATTGTAATACATATAATATATAATCTATTTATCAACCAATATAAGTAAAAAAATGTTGTGTGTTATAAAATATTATGAGACACCTGTTTTTTTCTTATTATGTCCGAAAAGCCTACCCAAAGGCAAATAGGAACCTCTACTAATGTAGGCACTTATCCAAAAAGCACAGCAAATATGTATATGCTAGCATTTATATGATAATTAAAGTAAAACGTGTCAAGTAGGTATGAGTCGGACTCGCGCGCAAATTAATGTAATAATACACTTATAACAGAACCCCTTTGTTCAAATTCCGTAAAAAAAAAACAATTATTAAACTACGTATAGAAAAACAGGTATTCCGTTCAGCTACTAAAAAGTCGACATACATAGCGGATTTTTCGATTTCTCCAAGGTCAATGCCTCCTGTGCTAGACCCGATGTCGCCTCGTGGCCTCGGTGAGAAAATACCTACAGATTGGTCACATTGCCGTTCTATTAGCATAATCGTGTTCTAACTCAATAATTTAAGAAAACCAGTCCCTAAGCTGCAACGAGAAGCTTTCGCTGTTGATATAAATTAACGAATTTTGGATTTTCGTTTTACGTCGGTTTCGTATAACTTTTAAAGGCTACAGCATGAGTAGCACCAAGTTACTAATCATCATCATCATCATAATCAGCGTCCCCCATAGACCTCTAGTTGCTACGGTTGGAAGCGGCCTACTACTGTGAACCTGCAGCTTTAACCTAGTCATCCGTCCATATCGTTGATGGACCATAGTAACTATATACTTAACGATAAAGACTATCAAACCAATCATATCAGCCGTCAAATCTCCAGTTAAGTTAAATTTCTGCAGGCCGTAGTAATATTTAGGGCCTGTTGTCACCACTCATTGATATTTTTTATGTGATAGGTAGATAAATGTGTTGTTATGCTGACAAAACAAGAGCGGCATCATCACAGCGCTACTTCCACATATAATTTATCAACGAGTGGTGAGACGGGCTTTTAACTTAGTAAAACTATATACAAAGTAATATTACAAGTTTACGTTTTAACGCACTTGTATATTCAAGGAAACTGAATCGCGTAGCAACCTTAACTATTCGAAATATTCGAGTCATCCTTAAAATAAATTTATTAAAATGCTCTAATTTGTATAAGTCCTGTAAAATTAACAATTAAATGATTTGTAAAGCTATTACTAAGACCGTAAATCTATCTTTACGATTTATTTAATGAAAAAAAGTTAAATACTGTTTTGTTACGTGACAAATATTTTGTTTATCTCCGATATCCGTTTCTAAGCGATAATTATTAATGACATTACTATAAATTATTAAAATACTTAATACTATAACTACAAGAATCCGGATGACATCATTGGCTTTCATGATTAATGCCATATTAACCTCTGTGTCACATACCTACTGTATAATTTAACATTTTTAACGATTAGCTTAACGATTTTTTAACCAAAGTTTAACCTTTCTATCCTAAATATTATGTATTATTTTTAAAAGACTTACCGAGAAGCTGTCATGTTAATTTGTTTTCGTTATTTTTCTATAATTGTTAGCAATTTGTCCTCGGTTTGTAAAATCTACCTTACCTGTAGCTAAATATAATATATCAGAAATGTTTTAACACTATCCCTTGGTATTAAGTACTGCTATTGATCTGTTAAACCTCTCCATATGTCTTGAATATATTTGTAAACGTATCTGTACAATGCGTTTATGTTTGCGTTATGTATAATGTATGTTTGTATTTCGCGAACCAATTAGTATGTGTTTTGTCGTTATCCTTACTAGTTTTTTATAATATTATAGTGCGAAAGTATTTCTGTCTGTCTGTTAACTCTCCACCCTTCAACCGCTGAAAAGAGTTAGATAAAATTTAACTTGGGATATGAGACCTTGACGTCTTGCGACTGGATGATGATGGTGAAAGAAAACCTAAGATAATTCCAGACATAAGTTCAATGTGCTGCGGGAACTATAAAAAAAGGCGAAGGGAATAAACATCTCCAATAAGCATGTATGAGTAGAACCCGGGAACTATCGATATTCAAGTTAGCCGGTCCCGGGTGGGAGCAGCGATCAGTATATTGTGGCGGAAGAGTTACGTGGCACGTTTGGGGGAGTAGAGCAGCGTAAAGAAATAGAGACAGCCTTTTTATGGGAGAGGTATAAGAGAGAAAGTAAAGGACAGCCATATTCCTTTGATAACGGGAGCTAAGAGGACACGAAGCGTGTATGTGTGTGTGCTATAGCTATGTTTGGAGAATGTTTTTTTGGTTCTTTTGTGAGAATTTGCTCTTATCCTCTAACTAGGTAGACTGACGACGTCATGCGAGTTGCGGCAATCGGTAAATGCAAGTGACTAGTTGTCATTCATTGTGGCATTCTAAAGGGAGACCTTTGTTCAATAGTGGATATCTTCAGGATGATCACAATTCTCTGCAGTAAATATATATGCAGGGTAGACAGCCCTTGCACTACTTTGAAGGGCAGCAACTGGCGCTTTCTTCACTGCACACCAATGAATGATGATGATGATGTAATTGAGAGGACATTGCGAGTACAGTCAAATATAACAATCGGCAGAAAAGTGTGTCCCTAAAGAGTTTTTACAACAACTTATTTTTCTCATACTAAACATTGTTATTTGTGTCACAAGGAAGCAAAATTATGTATTTACGGCGAGGGCGGTACATTGAGTCCAGACCAGAATGTAGCGAAGGATTAGGAGCGTAATGAGGGATTCAGGCGTTAGCACCCAAGATTAAAATAATTTTGCTCCGGAGTAACTCGTACAATTTTTCACACCGAGTATGATGAAAATTGAAATAAAACAATTATAAATATAAGCATAGAAAATGGCGTGATTTTTACAATAATCAACTTGAAAAAATTTAATTTGCAAAAAAACACTTAGAAAAGCCTTGAACATAAAAGTTGCTATTTGCGCTCCCTCTCGTCAGGGAGGAAATGATACTTTTCTGAATGAGAGGTATGAAAATATATTTTTTTACCTGAGCAGCTCTCTCTCTTTGTTTAATAATCTATACCCAAAAACTACTACTATTTCGGAAGGCAGGCTTTCTTTGTGAATTATTGCGGGCTCGGCCAGCCCCGTGTCAATAACCTAATGGGTGCCATGTTTCCTCGGGCCTGTAAAAACTAAAAAATAAGGCTTCGGGGCTTTCGTTTCTTGATCAAAGTTTATGGTTTAATCCTTGTGAGTGTTTAGTGCTGATTAATGAATTTGGTGTTGCAAATGTGAAAAAAGATTTTAGATACCTAGGGTATATTTTTCAAAAAGGAATTACTTAGTTTATAACGGGGTTCATAATCATCATAATCAGCGGTAGGACGTCCATTGTTGGACATAAACTTCCAGTTGCTTCGGTTGGAAGTGGCCTGCATCCACCGTGGACCCGCGGTTTTAACCAGGTCATCCGTCCATCTCGTCAGTGGAAGTCCTACGCTGATTTGCCGATCCACGATCACCATTCGAGAACAATTAGAAAAGAATAAAAATAAGTTTTTGTTAATACAAGCTTTTTTGTGCTGACTGTACTTTTTGTTGACTGTACTTGTATTGTCACCCAAACTACATTTGGATACCAAATTTCAAGTCGATGCCATTAACCGTTGAAGAGTTCCGTCCTGTGGAGACGATCCTGGCCGGACCACTAGGATGTCACTATCAGATTATTGTATAGTCACGCGATTTACATAATTATTCCAAATTTCAAGTCAGACAGATGGAAGTTGGTCAAATTATACTTGCACGATTTGACTACAGACAGACAGACCGACAGACAGACAACGGGACAGGTGAAACAAAATAAAAGCTTGTAACTTGTAAAACGAGTCGTTGTTCATCAAATTGGAAATTTTACGACACGTTTAAAATGATGATTAAAATTTGATAGGCTACATATCACTAGATGGCGTTAGTATTCAGAGGCTTTTGACTTTACAGCCTTGCTTGTGATTGGCTCATTTAGGTACGAATATTTAACCAATCAAAATCGTAATGCAAATGTCAAAGTTGTCAAACGGAACTCACGATATTAGCACCAATTAATCTGTCACAGAATTTTATGCATCTACATACTTTGCAGCGAACTAGCTGTTATATACAATATTAAAAAATAGGCATTGTATTAAATCCTTTCATACATACAAAACCCCTCCCCATCAAAAGTATAAATAAGTGAAGAAAATCAGCAATAAATATCGATCCTTAATCGATTAAAAATTCAAACTCCACTAAATAAATGACGTCCGGGAACCAATATCAATTTGGAAAACACACTAGAAAGGGTAAGATCTTTACAACATCTTCAAATTTTCATTCACATTTACAAAAATCTCCAATATAAATTGACCCACGTACAGCCAAAGATTTGGCCCTTCGGGAGTCTGTTTCTCTCCTTATGTGGGAATAATGGGAGGTCTTTCTAAATGGTTGGCAGTATATCACAGTTCGCTAGGGGTGGTGGATTTACAACCCTTTGGCTGCAGATTTATGTGGCGTTCACAGGGTTAAGTTAACCCTCACATGCAGAAAAGATCGTGTTTCGTTATTTTATAAAGTGCCCACGAAAATAGAGTGGTTGAGGCTCATTTGTAAAAAAGTGGCTATTTCTGGATGTTAGTGCTGCTTGATTAATAAAGAAAGGATTTAGATTTCAAAGTCAAAGTCAAAATATCTTTATTCCATTTAGGCTATAACAAGCACTTATGAATGTCAAAAAAAATCTACCACCGGTTCGGAAAAACCTCTGTTGAGAAGAATCCGGCAAGAAACTCAACGAGGTATATTTTTTTTAAACAGATTTACAATATTATGGTGCATGCGAAGTTCCCAATCCGCACTGGGCCCGCGTGGGAACTATGGCCCAAGCCCTCTTGTTCTGAGAGGAGGCCTGTGCCCAGCAGTGGGACGTATATAGGCTGGGATGACAATATTATTAAATGATATATGTATATCACAAGTATTTAACACAACTTTATTTTTAACACAGTAGGTTCGCTATTTGAAGGGATCGCTAATGCGGATCGGAATTATTTCCAAATATCCCTGTCCATGATATAATCGTTAACTTTATAATACGCCTTAGATATTAATGTCTTCTTGACAATAGATCTGAATTTTGTATCCGTTTCATTTATAATATTTTTTGGAATTTTATTTTTTGCCAAAAGTGAATGTATTTTCAAGCTTTTATGTATGTATGTTTTCTTCGTCTCCTCCAATTTTACTTACTTCTAGTTATGCAGTGCAGGGTATTAACAAAATGAGGGCTTAGGCCATAGTTCCCAAACGGGCCCGGTGCAGATTAAGAATTTTACAAATTCAACTGAATTTCTTCGCTGGTGTGTGCATGATTCCTCGCGATGTTTTTCTTCACCTTAAAGTTCATGGTAAACTTCAAATGTAATTTCGTACACAAATTTCACTAAACTCACGCACGACCAGAGGATCAAGCACAGGCTTTTGAGGCAATAAGTCACACCACGGCAATTATAAAGTAATTCCATGATACCAGTTGATATCACGATACTAAGTACCTATATTCATTATGACAAAAGCAACAAAATGATGCTAACATTATAAACTACAATTTTTACTCAGGCACGAAATACTTAAGCCAGTCATCCATTACAACCTGTCCTCATTAAGGACCATATCGTAGTCAGTTAATTTACCTTGTAATTACAGAGTTTCGCTTTGTTTTTGCTACTAGCTTTATTTGCATAGCGAGTAAAAGGTATGCTTCGTGGAGCACAGAGAAAACAATGGAGACGCTTTGCACTTTTTTATATTTATTTTTACTTTGTATATTTATTTTTACATGATTTTATTTAACTTGCAATATATGTGTGTGAGTGTTAATTTAGTTACATACTTAAATTAAAAAAGCGTGTACAAAAAATTTACAGAGATTATATTATGTTGTAAATAACCACGCGCTTCTACAGGCGAGAAATAAATAGGATCATACAAGTATTATATTCATTAACTTAATAGGCAATTAATTAAGTATAGAACGGTATATCCACCACTACCACGCACCACCATTTCAGCCGAAAGACGTCCACTGCTGGACATAGGCCTCCCCCAAGGCTCTCCATTCAGACCGGTCTTGTGCTTTCCGCATCTTAACCAGGTCGTCGCTTTATCCAGCTCGTCTCCCGGTCCGCCTACCCGGTCCCGGTAAAGCTTATAAATGAATAAAAATAGTTGGAAATTAACAAAAATTAGCTAGATAACGGATATACACGTACCTGTGTGTACACTTAAAAACTCATTAATAAAATGTTCGGATTCAAGCATTCGTTTATCATACAAGTACCTGCCTTTCCTAGAATTCAGACTTGGAACCTCTAGTTTCATAGTCAAAGTAACCACCACTAGCGGCTAGGCTATTCAATCTTCAGAATAAATTGTACGCTTCTATTCTCACGTGATCTTATTTACAGCAACATCAGCTCCACGCATCTCTCTGTCCTAATCAAAAGTCCAGAATAAGCTAATAGAGACATTGTTCCTCGTTAACTGCATCAAGATGCGCCTCCATGGGGGTCTGGCCTGCACCGTAACACACAGAATATACTAAACTAGAACATTCTAAAATAAAGCCAAAAGTTTTTTAAGCAAAAAATACGTCGCCAATTTGATTCCTAATATACCATCGTAAAACCATATTAATGTGAAATATACGTCATTCGATAAGCATTATGACAGAAAAATGTTTATTTTATTATGATAAGGTTCCATGGTAGCCGAGGAATTGGTTGGCTTGAAGTTACTTTTGTATAATGTAATTTTACATTTTTATAAAAAAGTCTGAGAGACATAAGGTAACTAACGAACCTAACCAAGTTAAAATGGGGGTAAATTATGTATCTATGTTTTTTATGCGAGGGGCCGCGCCCCCCGAGCCCCCCTGCGGTAGGCCCCCGTCCCTCCTTTTTTATGCCCGTGCCTCTCTTACTGGTGGCTGTTCGTTCCGTTACAAATATTTATTCTAGCTTAACCTACCTATTTTACAAGCTTTTCTTTAGCTTGCCCTGTTTATTTATTTGACCCACTTCCAGCGGTTTAATTGACGTTAAATTTTACATACTTATGTAAATTTGGCGACAATACAATAATGTGGTAGCGACATCTTAGTGGTCCTGCCAGGATCGTCTCCGCAGGAGGGAACTCCTCAATCGATAATAGTACCGACTTGAAATTTCGTACGGATATTCAGTTTAAACGACAATGTAAGTACAGTTCACATAAAGTACAGTCAACAGAAAAAAATTGTATTAAAAATGAAATTTTTAACAGAAACTTTTTGTGTTTACCATTACTTACACCAATCAAGAAATAGTACTTTATTTAATGTTTCGGACGTTATAGATTCGGAAAAAGTGGCCCACATGCATGTTTAAAATTCATGTATTTACGTTACACACAAACAAACGAGTGTTCTGTAAGGGATTAAATTAGTGATTTTACCATCGTACTGTTTTCAAACTGCGGTCTTCGATGCGCCAGCGCATCTTAGTGCCGTGATCTAGGTTGGTACTCCGCGCTAACTATTTAATTATACGTTTACTTTAACATTTACGTATGTTTACATGTATGTATTTAAAACTGTACTTAAATTGATGATTAAGGTATTAGATAAAAACTATAAATCATAATTAATCTTTGAAAACGATTTGTAACTAATTTTAAACGGGACAAATTTTTCATTTCGGTTCGAATTTTTTGATGTTTGTCGATATCATTATGCAGCTGTGAAATAATTTCGCAGTTTTTTCTGCAACTAAGTAAGTATTAAGTATGTCGCAAAACTGAAATTATTTCATTCACATCGTCTATTCATATTTCTGTTTAAAAAATGAAAGTTATATACTAATCAACGTTACTCGTAAATTTACTTAATCATTTTGATACACCAAATCACGACTGGTTACAAATTTAACCAAGTCAAAATAAACCACGTAGTACCGCAACACATCGGTAGATGTCGGGACGTGACACGCGTCGCTAAGATACTTTAGTTATCGTCGTTGAAAAGATAAAAAGGAAGAGTTAGACATCGTTGGTCTTACCACAAAATCTTGTAATTTCGTGAATTTTGTCTAATACCATTTCAGCAAATATTACCAGAGATTATGCTCAGAGATATTAGAAAGCTCAGATATTTAATGAAAAAAAAAGTCAGTACCGATACTGAATATAGTTTGACCAACATTATTACGACGTTATTAATCTTGGGAGGGTAATGAAGACGTTTAACCCGAGCAGTTCAGACGCTCGAATATTCACACTAAACATTCTGACAATGGGCAAGTTTCCCAAAAAAATCTAATTAGTCCACCAAGTTTTTAATATGTCAAGTTAAAAAAAAAGATGAAGATAGAGCCGGTTATAGTTTTGTGTGACGTTACTCCGTGTGATACTTTTTAACATGGGTGACGTCATGTGTCACGTGCCCTAACTCCAGAAATTTGATGCTTCATTTTTCTGTTTGATTGACAAAAGAATAAATACTTAATACTACGTGGCCAGTATTTTCTGATAATATTACTGGGAAATTGGGCTTTGTTTTGGGAATAAATAGAATAATATTACTCGTATTTTTACACAGGAAACTAAATACCTACCCAATTCCGTGATATCAAGTAAAACCACAAATATTTAAGTCGACCAATTCGTATACGTTTAAAATAAAACTGTCATAAAGAACAAAATATTATTTGAAAAAAAAAATGAGTCCATCTCAGAGTTCAAGTCCCCTTCTATTTCAGAGCTACAACGCTTCGCCTGTCACCGAATATGACAATAACCATATTCCCGACATATTGTTACTTCTCTTGTCATATTTGAGTGAATACTTGTGTTAAAAGAGTGCGTCATTTTCAAAATGTTTTCTTTCGGGCTAAAAGTGATTTTAAATGTTTCTTTTATTTAATAAACGATTTGGAAGCATCTTTTTTTTGGGAGCAAATTTATTTAGAGTTATCGAATTTTATATCTCGATTTTTAAAGTGGGCGATTCGATCAACTGAATGTTCTGTTCAGTAATCAATCGCGAGACTTGAATTCTGGGAATGAATTAGGGTACGAAAATCTGGTCGGTTACTTCTTCATGGTTAAAACGCTAAACTAGTTTAGATGACGTTTGAAATTCTAAGGATCCCATATAGGGCTAGTTTTTATCCCGAAAAATGCATAATTCCTGCGGGATAGCGATCAATATACGAACTCGTCGCAGACGAAGTCACGGGCAATAGCTAGTAGTTTTATGAAGTAAAACATCTTTCGAGTGGTGCTTAAAAAGTACTCAATTAAAAAGAGTAAACACATCTATTTTTAAACAGCTAATTGAAATACACCTTTCGATGCAACTCCCAAGGGAATTTTCCCCTTTCCCGTATCGAAAATAAACTTCATAAAATTCAAATTAGCGGGAACCCGTCTTCAAAGGCCATTTGAATTCATAAATAAACCTAAAACCCTCCAGAGCAAGTACAAAAACACCCTAACAATTAACAAATCGCTGGCAGTTTAGGGTTAATTTTAACCCTCCGAATGCTTTTTTATTTTAAATTATTGCAGTAACCTGAATCTTTTTTTGAAACAATAAATAGTGGGTGACAAATAAAGAGTTGTGGAAGTAAAGGTGCGCAACACGGTGTTGAGAAAAACGCAGCGTTAACTGGTCAAATATACGTACTGTTAGATAACAATAAGAAAGTAGATATTATGTAATCGAATTGTATTTTTTTTTTTAATTCAGAAACATTGTCATATGAGTCTATACAAAAACATTAGATTAAGTGTCGTTTTTAAGTTTCTGAAAACTATAGCTAGCGTTGGCGTCTTTTTCCCGGAGCAGAACTTTTTATGACATAACAAAATTTTCTTTTTCTAAGACCAAAGAATGGAACTTAGTGCTGATAAATGAGTCCGTCAGACAGTAAGTCACAACTTTTCTTTGTTTATTATAGATTAGGATAGTGAAAATATTTACAGTAGGTATTATTAGACTACGAATTCAATCCATAGACAAGACGATATAAAAACATAACCCTCCTTGGGGCAGTCGGGTAAAAACGCTTACTTTGTTCATGTGGAATCCTCTCAACCCGTTACCCAACACTCGCTTTTTACCTCCATATGTTTGTTATTCCATCTATTTCGGTACATCCTTCCTTTTTTTACTCCCCTGTCATTGTGCCTCAATTAAGAAGTCACATTTCGTTTTAATGGCCTAAGATATATATCAATCGTACATGCAGTAAAATTACATTTTTATGTGCAGTTTTTCTCATAATTAATACTTTAATTGAGTAATATATTGATGCGAAAAGAGTTATATTGTTTTTGGTGTGGCGTTTGATGCCTCTGCCGGACGAAAATGGCGTTTAATTGTTTTTTTATCATTACTTGTTATCAGGAGATTTTAATATCGTATGTTAAATAAATTAAGTTGTTTGTGTGAAATGGAGATGTGACACAAGGTTTATTCTGATTGGTTGACTGTCAGTTTTTAAGGACATCGATTTCCTAAATGGATTTAATTCGTGTAGGTAAGTAAAGACTGTAAACGATAAAATCTGGCCATGCCTGATCTGGTGTTAGGTACTTTGAAATTAATGCTAATTTTCAGGCAGCACTTTTTTAGGGTTCCGTAGCCAAAGTGGCAAAAACGGAACCCTTATAGTTTCGCCATGTCTGTCTGTAAGTCTGTCTGTCTGTCTGTCCGTTCGCGGTTTTCTCAGAGATTATCAATGCAAGCTGTAATTTTGCACGAATATATATGTAAATCATGCCGACAAAATGGTACAATAAAAAATTCAAAGAATAAATTGTTTTAGAGTACCTCCCATAGACGTAAAGTGGGGGTGAGTTTTTTCTGATCCAACCTTGTAGTGTGGGGTATCGTTGGATAGGTATTTTAAAATCATTAGGGGGTTGCTAAAACGACTTTTCGATTCAGTGATTTTCTTGCAAAATATTCAACTTTAAAGTGCTAATTTTCATTAAAATCGAGCGTCCCCCCCCCCTACAAAATCTAAACCGGTGAATGGAAAAATTTGAAAAAATTCATGATGGTAGTAAGTATATCAAACTTACAAGGAAAACTATAACGGTTAAGTTTTCTTGAGAATTATTAGTAGTTTAAGAGTAAATAGCAGCCTAATGTATAAAACACCTAAACTTGGAATATTCCGTACAAAATACGAAATCCTTTGAAAAATACTACTTAATTTTTTCGTAATGGCTACGGAACCCTATTTCGGGCGTGTTCGATACGCTCTTGGCCGGTTTTTTAATTATTATTACAAACCTTACATGTTCCTATTACTCCGTAGTTTCCTCCACCCACATGACAGCATCACAACTTTAAACAACATACCTTATCATAAGAAAACGTCTAAAGCGGAATCCGCCTCGTCATCCACCTCAAAGCAATCTGCGATCCCTGTATGTGCGCAGATTTAGGTCGGCGTTGATATTAAACTTTGCTATTGGAAAAGCTTTAAAAGCTTCAGACAAGCTTTCAAAGTATGTAAATAATATGAGCAAATTTTATGGCTCATTTTCTTTCGACAGACAAAACGAACACATCAATGCTGCTGATAATTCCTGACAAGATTGTAAAACAGAATGGTTTAAAGTACCCGACCACATTATTTGTTGTTTTACATTGTTGCCTACACAGCTTGGCCTAGTTTTGAATACGGACTTCCTCAATAAATAAATAAATAAATCCCAGCCTATATACGTCCCACTGCTGGGCACAGGTCTCCCTCTCAGAACAAGAGGGCTTGGGCCATAGTTCCCACGCGGGCCCAGTGCGGATTGGGAACTTCACACGCACCATTGAATTGCTTCGCAGGTGTTTGTGCAGGTTTCCTCACGATGTTTTCCTTCACCGCAAAGCTCGTGGTAAATTTCAAATGTAATTCCGCACATGAATTTCGAAAAACTCAGAGGAATAAATAAATATCATGGTACAATTGACATCAATTTGACTTAAGCGGCATTTACACTGCGTCGTTCACCTAATGCGGTCGCCGAATTTGTTTCAAACTACTTCGGCGAACGAACGTCGTCTTTACATTAGTCTGTCCGTCTACTGCGGCGGCCATATTAAGGCGGTGGCAGGTCGCTCGCCGAATGCGGCCGACTACCTACGTGTTCTTTACACTTTTGCGGTCGCCGCATGCAGTATGCAACGAACGACTCAGTGTAATTGCCGCTTTAGTCCCAAACTAAGCAAAGCTTGTACTATGGGTATGAGGCCACAGATAAACATACTGATATAGATAAAAATATGGATACTAGGCAACGGATAAGGTTTACTAATGTATCGGCGAAAATTATTTAGCAAATTATTAACTCCCAAACTATTTATCCCATATTTTTATTTAGGCGAAATATTATTTCCCAACTCAACGTTTCGCACTAATATCATTTTCCAACTAATGATTCAATAAATTATTATTATGCAAATTATTATCTGGAATTTTTTTAAGATGTCATTTATGTTTTCGTCAAATGTATTGACTGGCATACCTTAATTTAGCAACTTATTGAATGGCATCCAACCTACTTTTCTAGTATCATTTATCCTGGCTGCTATAAAAAAAACCTAACATCGAAGGCTAAGGCGGGAGCTACGCTCCGCTTCGCTCCCGCCTTAGCCTTCTGAACCTAAACTATCCAAGTCGCTTCTGCTCCGAACCGTCTTGCTCGCTCGCTTCGCTCGCTCGCACAAACAAATTAAAATATAACTTTGCAATGTAAAAAATTGCCCAAATGTTATTTGACAATTTGTTATTTGCCTAAGCCAATCATTTGCTACATAAAATTATTTGCCACATAAATGTGTGATGAAGTAAAATTTTGCAATGTAAAAATTTTGCGAAATAAAAAAAATGCGAAGTAAAGTTATGCCAAATATTAGTTTGCTAAATGAAATTTTGGCGAAAGGTTGGTTGCTAAGTGAAATTTTGCGAAACATATTTCGCCGAAAAGGCTTACTTAAATACTTATACTCGTACATATTAAATGTCCAAGACCCGAGATCAAACATTCGTATTATTCATACATGTTAACTAGAAGAGATCCCTTTAAGGGACAAGTTCGCCTTTGTACATCTGTATCTTGTTAATTGTAATTTTCATGTTTTATGTACAATAAAGAGTTACAATACAAAATACATTCTTCCGCGACCGGGGATCGAACCCGAGACCTCTAGCTTCATAGTCAGGTTACCACTTGGCCATCCGGTCGTTAATTGCTTAGAGAACCTAACTAGTCAGCTCGAGGTCTAGACTAGTTAGGTTATCTGAGTCAAGCCAGCAATTTTATATGATTTATTTCAAACGGTTTTAATCAGTTTTCGACTGTCATATTAATGAAAAATTAATAAATATCCCACAATTATGAACTCACCTTTGGCCCGCGGCTTTGGCCGCGCGGAATTCGGTTATCGCGCGCTATTCCCTCGGGAACTGTGCATTTTTTGGGATAAAAAGTAGCCTATGTCACTCTCTGGCCCATAAACTGTCTCTATGTCGAAAATCACGTCGATCCGTTGCTCCGTTGCAGCGTGAAAGAAAAACAAACATACAAACACACACACTCACTTTTATGATATTAGTTGGAAGTTGGATAATTTAAATCCAATCTTAAAGTAAGCACAAGCACATTACATACAGAAAACCTTTACATTCAATTGCGTCAAAATCATCATCCTGCTTTGTAATAAAACAAAGATGAAATTTCCTTGCAACGTTCTACGACCCTAATCGCTAAGGTTTAGGAGTTAAGCCACTAGTGGCAGACAATCATAACGCTAAGCCGTAAACTGCAGCCAAGTCGCTCAACTTTGATTAGTTCGGACAAAGTTAACTTGGACATGACTCTAGTAATGGGTATTTTTGCACCAATATTATTACTTTTTGAGATACTGGCACTTGAGGTATCCCATCTTAGGCCTCTAGGTTGGCAACGCATCTGCAATACCCCTGGTGTTGCAGATGTTTATGGGCGGTGGTGATCTCTTACCATCAAGAGACCCACTTGCTCGTTTGCCATCTAGTCGAATAAAAAAAAATACAACAAGCGTTATAAAATGGTTGAGGTCAAAAAGGCAAAAGACGGAGTAGATTTTGCGAACAAAGTAAGGCCGATTAACTTGACGCCGCTGTAAATTTTCCGAACCCATGATCGGTGTTCAAAATGGCTCGTCATCAACCAGAAGTCATCCACTGCTGAACAAATTGACCGATTACTACAACAATCGTGATGTCGTTGTCTATTTAGTGCAGGATTTCTTAAAGTGGGGTCTACAGACCGCTTAGGGGTCCGTAGTAGGTCAGTCTGTAAACATGTTAATTAGGAAACTTTCAGAAAAAAAATTGAGGTTCCGTGGAATTGTTTAAACTGTTAAAGTGGTCCGTGACTGCAAAAAGTTTAAGGCACCCTGATTTCGTGGGAGGCATACCGACATTCCGTCTTCCGGTTCGTGATCGCCACTCGAGGACTTTTCTCCCCCAACGGCTATCTATCTATTCTTCGAGTTTTTGAATTTTATTACTATAGTTTAGGTAGGTACTTCGTTCGTAGGTATAGGTACTTCGTATTTTTCATTTAGCTGTACAAATAAAAAATGAACAACTAAAGCATTTTCAACTGTTTTTAATAATGCAAAATAAGTAAAAAAATAATTTAATAAAATAAATTAATATTACATTTACTTACTGATTACTAATTAAAAAAAGGGTTTCAGTGAAAAGACATGCCAAAATTGTTTACTGTACCTAGATATTTGATTGTCACAGCGAATTTGAATATTATTGTCAGACATCAAACGACTAACTCTTGACTACAACTAAAAAAAAAATTAAGTCCACCATAATGCCATTAAACTCTCACATTATGTAAACACCGTGTCCCTGTCACTAACACGTGACAAAATTACATAATTTACAGCATGCCACATACACAGGGAATTTTGTTTACAATATTGTCACGAAGCGGGAATTATAAAAATTATTTATTTACGGGTTAAGCATAACAATCGTATTTTTACTAATAAAAGTTGTCAGCGGCGGAATAATTGGGGCGGAAAATTATTATATTATAAATAGTTTAGAGCGGGAGCGGTTTTATACGCGCCGCATGGGCGCGGGCCTTGGACATAATTCATAATTTTGTGACACGTAGACGGCGATTCTTGATACTTGCTGGACGATACCGATTTCAGTCAAAACTGGCCAAAACCTTAACCGTAACCTTTTTGTTTTTCCTTTTTGTACAATAAAGAGTATAAACAAACAAACAAACAAACAAAACCATATTTGTTTTATTAGCAACTAGCAGTTACCGCGGAAGCGAGGGGTTGCGAGTTGAGAGAGGATTAAGTCCAACATTAGACGTCTTACGGCTGATATGATGATGATGACAAGGATGTGTTACCCGAGACTCCTTTGCGAGGAATACGTTTTACGTGATCCCGCGGGAACTATGCAATTTTCCGGGATCTTAACTTTTTAGGGTTCCGTAGCCAAATGGCAAAAAACGGAACCCTTGTGGATTCGTCATGTCTTTTTGTTTGTCTGTCCGTCCGTATGTCACAGCCACTTGTTTCCGAAACTATAAGAACCATACTGTTGAAACTTGGTAAGTAGATGTAATCTGTAAACCGCATTAAGATTTTCACACAAAAATAGAAAAAAAAAACAATACATTTTGGGAGTTTACTGAAACTCTAATTTTTTTTTCGTCAAACCCATACGTATCGGGTATCTATGGATAGGTCTTCAAAGATTATATTGAGGTTTCTAATACCATTTTTTTCTAAACTGAATAGTTTGCGCGAGAGACACTTCCAAAGTGGTAAAATGTGTGTCTCCCCCCTGTAACTTCTAAAATAAAAGAATGATAAGACTAAAAAAAATATATGATGTACATTACCATGCAAACTTTCACCGAAAATTGGTTTGAACGAGATCTAGATATAAGTATTTTTTTTGTAATACGTCATAAATCGTAAAGTAAAGGAAACTTTTATATTATGTTACTTGCTGCTACGGAACCCTTGATGGGCGAGTCCGACTCGCACTTGGCCGCTTTTTTTACATAAAACTGACCGTGATTGACTCCTATCTCAACTGATGTTAAGTGCAGATGACGCCAAAGGTGACCTATGTCCTTTCCAAGGTCTTAAACTATCTTCCTAATTTCATCAATGAACGAATTGATCGTGTTATTACCATCACATTGATTAATAGATTAACGGAAGTGTGATGTAAAAGAAAATATAATCCACTCCTAAGGTAGGTTACATCTAATCGTAACAAAGTAATTTATGCCACTGTTTATACCTGCAAGAATTTTAGTGGCGTCGTAAAATTATTTCAGTAACAGCCCTTTATTATGTTTTATCAACAAGAACAAGGTAGCGGTTAATAAATTAGATAAATAAAAGTACATTCCTATGGCAAACGTCGAGCCATCACTTGACGCCACCATCATTTCACTTCGATCAAACCACAGAATTATAAATAAGAGA
This sequence comes from Choristoneura fumiferana, assembly GCF_025370935.1. Classification (NCBI taxonomy): domain Eukaryota; kingdom Metazoa; phylum Arthropoda; class Insecta; order Lepidoptera; family Tortricidae; genus Choristoneura; species Choristoneura fumiferana. The sequence goes on from NC_133486.1 coordinate 7,853,518, forward strand.
AATGGAAAAGACACACGAGCTAAAAACGCGACCACGCATGTGGCTAAAATACGTTTGTTTTCCTAGTGCAGTCTATACCGAATTTAAAAGCGCAAAAAGTCCAAAACTGATCATAATTGGCGAGTGCCGTAATAAGTCTAATAAAACCCATGAAAATATAAAAAAACGCGAGCTTATTGATATTGATAGAAATTAAACTATCATTAGTATCGACTCGAAATATTTTCAGAAAGTTAGAATTTCATAATATAGAAAAAAAGGAGACGGTTTTTGGGTGTGCTTTTCGGGATTTGAGCCCGCTTCTTCTGGTTACACGCGCTAAATGTCAAATACCTACTGGACTACAAAAATATCTTAGATTTCGCTGAACAAACGTACCGCTAATAAAATCAAATACCAAATGTTAAAGTTGTACGAGTATCTTACTCGTATAACAGTCTTGATTTTTAGTTCGACCAAAACTACCTACTGAATCTACAAAATGATCCGTTTTACATAAGGACTAGATTGCAAAACGACTACAGATGCATAAAGCCTAACTCTCATAATAACACGACTACCAAGCAGAAGGTCTTTATCTAAGTTTCTAACTATGAAATGAAAATGAAATGAAATGAAATGAAATGAAAATGAAATGATATATTTGTTCCAGACGTGACTATGTGCTATCGATTCTTCTTATTGCTAGTTCTGTGACCAAAACTGTTCCGTCCGCGTACACGCATTTTTTTATTGTACAAAAATTATAATAATAAAATTGTTCATATAAATAAAAAGCCGTTATTTATTTCGTAGCGTCAGAAACTACACGACACTAATTCGCACTATAATATTATTGTTTTATTGGGTCCGGAGAAAATATCAAGGAGAGGCGTGTGCGCCGGCGATTTATTGGTCATTTTATTTTTTGTTTCCTCAGAGAAATGTGAAATTTGAATTTCTTTCGTCACCGATCTTGTTTTAACTCTTTGATCTCTTTCGATTAGTGTGAAATATTGTTCTTATGTGTTCATACGGGAGGATGTGGCGCGGTATAATCAGCCGGAAGTCAATTAGGTTGTCTGTGTGTTAATTTGATTGTCGGTAATAGTGTTGTCGACAGAACCGTATAAAATTTGTATTAGGAAAATCTTGTTTCGTTTTATGAAAGCTCTGATCATAGTGGCTTTCATTTTTTGATTTGCAATCATTTGTTTTTATTTGGACGGACGATCTGGTTAAAGTCGAGGGTTCATTGTGTACGCAGGCCGCTTCCAGCCGGAGCAACTGAATGTCTATTGGGAGGTCATGTCCAGCACTGGACGTCCTAAGGCCGATAGGATGATGATGAACATTATTTTGATTTCAGATTGTTCTTTTCACTTTGAAGTCATGAAGCTTTTTATTAACCCCCGACGCAAAAAGAGGGGTGTTATAAGTTTGACCGCTATGTGTGTCTGTCTGTCTCTGTCTGTGGCACCGTAGCTCTTAAACGGGTGGACCGATTTGAATGCGTCTTTTTTTATTTGAAAGCAGATCTAGCGATGGTTCTTAGACATGTTTCATCAAAATAGGTTCAGCCGTTTTTGAGATATTGAACTTTTCCAACTTTTTGTTGGTTAGGTTATTATTTATTCGCTAAAGCCGTCAAAAGAACATGCTACAAACACCTATACATCATCGATGCGTGTTGGTGCGTTACCGGCGTCTTTTTTTTATTCGACGGTATGGCTAACGAGCAAGTGGGTCTCCTGATGGTAAGAGATCACCACCGCCCATAAACATCTGCAATACCAGGGGTAATGCAGATGCGTTGCCAACCTAGAGGCCTAAGATGGGATACCTCAAGTGCCAGTAATTTCACCGGCTGTGTTTATTCGCGTTATTGTACGAAATGTTAAAAAGTCCGTTTGGAATATTGATTAACGCTGGGACTATAGAAACCTGAGTTTGCGGTTCCTAAAAACCCTATGAGGCCTATGAGGTAAATTATACTCGTACATTCTGCTGGGTTAAGCCAACTTACAGAATGAGTAGGCTACACCCCTACAATGCCTATTCGCAACAAATAATTCCCCGTACATCACACAATATCGTCCTCATCAGGACGCGACATAAAACGCCCTAATCCCAGATAAGTACGTCATAGCATAAGCATAACACAACATAACATAATGACAGAAGACCCGACTAATCAAACTTGGCCAATGCAGCTTAGTTATTGTCGTAAAGACTGATTGCTTCTCACAGATTACTTATTGACAGAGAGACTACTATTTTTTACAAAGAAAAAATACAAACAAGTATTCTTTGTTGCACACCAAAAATCAGTACAAAAAATTACTAACTGACTTGATTGACTTGGCTTGATTTGTAACAGTTTCGTTGGATGGCGCCACACTCCAGTTTGGCATATGTCTTGTATATTATATAAGTGGATTATTTATAACCTTAACCTTTATAGGTTATAGCCATAAGTATAACCTTTGTATTACTTCTTCAATTATCGGGTAGTTGGTAACCTAAGCAACAAAAAGTTGGAAAACCCACGACTTTGTCACGTCAAAGTTCAATATCTCTAAGCCGATTTTAATGAAACATGTCTAAGAACCATCGCTAGAATACCTGATTTCAAATAAAGAACCTGCATTCAAATCGGTCCAACCGTTTAAGAGCTACAGTGCCACAGATAGACGCACAGACATACAGACACACAGACACACATAGCGGTCAAACTTATAACACCCCTCTTTTTACGTCGGGGGTTAATAACAACAGTAATGTGGCGGCAGTCCGGAATAAATTGTCTTGCCGCACACACTCCTCCTTTCTTGCGCCCCCGGTTCCTACACTACAATATGCAAACGATTAATTTGTTTGAGTAGGTTGAACTCACAGTTAATTTTTTTTTCATTAAATTAGCTACAAACGTAGAAAAGAGTTAATAAAACTAACAATGTATAATTAGTAACATTAAACAAGTATTTACTTAAAAAATACTGCATATAATTTTATCAATCTTATTCCGTTGTCCTTTCAATTAATTCATTACAAAAAGTTGCATTTTAAATGTGCTTCTACACTATAAACAATAAACTTTTACGTAAGTAAATATCAGATCAGATAATTTTCCTGACGCTTAGAGCATACTTTATAATTATGGACGTTTATGTTAAACCAGCTCGCTGTTGTAAGCTGCGCAAACTAGGAGCGAATTCAAACTTATTTATTACCAACAACCACTTGTTTCTTGCTATTATACCGATAATAAATCATAGGTAGCAAATAAATCTAGAATACCCGCTGATTAAGTAAGCTAGGCACCTAAGTCTTAAATGTGAGAAATATCGTAAACGTCGCGTTACACTGCGGGCCGCAACTTACTGAAATAAAAATCGGCAACATCTGTGCACTTTGCCTTCGAATCTCGTGGTTAATACGAGATATAGCAACAAAGTTATAATACTCATAACATCTAAGCTCACTTTGCGTTAGCTTTTTAGTATAACATTCACCGAATATTATAAACGAAATATAATTTGAAAATGTCTACTTTTATACAATATAAAAAACTTTGTTTATCGTTGAAAATATATATAATAATAATAATAATCACATATTTTCGACTTATTATAACTCTGTAATCGATAATCGATCTAGCACAGCAATGTAATGCAAAATAACGATATATGGCGTACACAGTAAATAAGGTTTCTGAGTACATTAATCATTAATGAATATTGACATTGTGCCGTTTTAACACAGGCTAACATCATTGACACTTTAAGTAGATCAAATTTGATTATAATTACTTTATTGCTACCTACATTATTACGTACTTGTTATTTTTGTTTTACATTACACGTATTTTATTTACTCCTATGAGCTTTAGTGCAACTCGCAACTTTGTCTATGTCTCGTGACAATCGCTTTCGACGTCATCACAAAAAGATACCTTATTTTCTTAAGTAACTCTGTTTGTCCATCACCTATTCTCGCTTAAACCACTAAACCGATTTAGACAAAATTTGGCATGGAGGTATTTTGGAGACCCTGGGAAGGACTCTGGATAGTTTTTATCCCGGCCGACAATACGCCCTCCGGTCATCCGTCCATCATGTTGGTGGAAGTCCTACGCTGCGCTTGCCATTCCGCGTTCTCCATTCAAGAACTTTACTTATCTACCTATGCAGCTAATATTTCTTCTTACAATCTGTTCAAAGCCGGAACCCGTTTGAAAACAAATCCGAAAACCAATATACCGGCCTAATGCGCTGCGTCAACACTCCACAACGGAACCCCGGTCATGGACAGAACTAGGTATAGGAATGCATTATTAGGGTTAAGAAGGCATAAGAATGTTACTGACATTTTTTTGTGTCATAAGCTGCATAGAAATGTTGAAAAATGACATTGCATTGCATATGTCAAAAACAACTACTTAGGCCGATTTTAATGAAACATATGCTAAGAAAGAACCACCGCGAAGATAACCATTTTTGCGTAAAAAATATCGCGCCGAAATCGATTCATTCGTTTGAGAACTACGATGCCACAGACAGACAGACGCAGACATTGGTGTCAATTTTTTTGCCTCAGGGTTTAAAAAGACCTCCAAGTTATTTAATTTCAAGAAATGAGTTATTAATGTTATTATATTGTCCAGCATTAACTGAGCCTAAAACACAAATTTTGTATCATGTTCAAAATTTCACCTGATACATTTAAGAAGGTGAAACCGCGCGCATATAGGCGTATCCCACTAAATAAATAAATAAATGTAAAAGTTTGTAAGTCCGTTCGTTTCTTGCCTCTTCAAGTCTAAACCGCTGAACCGATTTAGATGAAATTCATGGATGAAGGACACAGTACAGTTTTATCCCGGAAAATTGCACAGTTCTCGCGGGATAGCGATAAACGAATTCTACGCGTATGGAGTCGCGGGCAACAGCTAGTCTAGAATATAAGTTAATCATGCTATCACTGTCTTTTTGCATTCTGTCACAATAAATTTTCTTCCTCGCCAATGTATCCCAATTTTCGCCCTTTTTAACCCCCTATTTCTGCCCCTTCCACATACCAGATCCAATGCCTCCGCACCCTTAAGGAACCCCCTGTCATAATCCCTAATATTCGCTCTCTCGATCATAGTCCACAAAGGTGACGTAATAACCGCTAATCCTCTATTGTGGCTCCATCTCCCGGCAGATTGTCGCATACTTCAATGGAGATTACGACACCCGCCGCTAGGGGCGCTTTGTTCGTTTTGTCACGATGAATTTTGGTAGGGATTTGAAATGAAATTGGTAGAGGTGTTTATTGCGACTTAAAATACTTTTGACGATCAATAAGTGATTAACTGGCGTATAATGTTTCAAATTTTCGTGATTTTCACTCATAGCAAGCAATATTTACCTCTACGTTTCGACCACATACAATACAATACAGTAAATCTTTATTGCATACCAACACATAGCAAGCAGTACAGATAACCTAACCAACAACAAGTTGGAAAATCACCGACATTGTCACTTCAAAGCTCAATATCTCAAAAACGGCTGAACCGATTTTGATAAAACATGTCTAAGAACCATCGCTAGAAAACCTGCTTTAAAATAAAAAAACCGCATTCAATTCTGTCCACTCGTTTAAGAACTACGGTTCCACAGACAGACACACATACACACATAGCGGTCAAACTTATAACACCCCTCTTTTTGCGTCGGGTTAAAAATTGAAGACAACTTGTGTAATATAGGTACTTACAGAAATTGGACTAATTGTGGAAATATACAAACACCAGACTACGATGGGATCATTTTGCGATGACCCTGTGAGTACCTACGTATGTAAACCTGGTTCACAAAAACACCATCGACAGCACTCTGTAAGTAGTATCACTAAAAGTATCACAAACATCATCACATAATAACGTATTAAAAAAACATAACCCTGCTTTGGGCAGTCGGGTAAAAATACGGCTCTAATCATATTCGCGAGTTCGACATTTTAACTCGCAGCAGTTTTGTAGCAATACCCACTCGTTTGCTACTTTAATAGCCAAGACGCGACTATTTTCCCTATCATACAACAAATGGCATACTCCAAACTATTTTCAATGTGGCAATAACACTCAATACCCAAGTAAAATCTCCCACTCTAGTTTTTCCACTTACCTCGCCCTCCCCACTAATTACCCTCCCTTCCCCCATCACTCCCCAAATTGAATGTTTAACCCGAAATTATTTAGTTGTGTTCCCGTCGGGGATGATGGATCGGCCAATAATTGCGTCAAGTGTAATTTCGGTTATTGATGGCTTAGGGGATGCTATTGTTTTTTTTATACCTCTTTGGTGTATTTTGAGCGATTATTTTGCGAGGAATTTTGTTATAGGGTAATTTTAGATGTAATTTTTTTAGATCGCCTAACAAGTGTGGATTGCTATCGTCAAGTAGATTACTTTAGACGTTTCAAGCGAAAAGTTCTATCAAACTTACGCCTTTTTAACCCCCGACGCATAAAGAGGGATGTTATAAGTTTAACCACTTTGTGTGTCCGTGTGTGTGTCTAACTGTCTGTGGCACCGTAGCTCTTAAACGGTTGGACCGATTTGAATGCGGTTTTTTTTATCTGAAAGCAGATTTTCTAGCAATGGTTCTTAGACATGTTTTATCAGAATTGGTTCAGCCGTTTTTGAGATATTGAACTTTGAAGTCACTAAGTCGGGGGTTTTCCAACTTTTCGTTGGTTAGGTTATTAATTCTACTCTGAAAATGACCGATCTTCATGTTTATTATTATTTTTCATGGTAATATAGATAGAGAGGTTTATTTACACATTCGATACATAAGAAAATTACATTAGGAAGAAAAAACAAACATAACATCGAATAGCCATGCCGAATACCGAATATACCGAATTGACATTCTACGTCTGAAAACAAATACAAAAAAATACTCCAAAAAACCAATCATAATTACCAAGAACAATTTTATTTCACTTTATAAAATCGGAGCGTAATCAACCTTCATTCACAACTAGGCCAGAACACCAAAATCGCGCAAACAAAATCTCACTGTCATATTTACTCAAATAAATTATAATTAAATAATCAAACAAACAGATACCAAAGAGCCATAACTTTCAAACCAAAAACATTCAAAATTGAGCTCAATAATTTTATCACTGAATTAAATTTAGCCTGTAATTTTTTCCAATGTCGCTATTTTTATTTTAAAGATATTTCTGCACGTACAGGCACCCACATAAAGTTCGAGGTAAACATTAGGTTGGCATATCATAACCATAATGGAGAATGCGAGACGAGAATTGCTCGTATTTTAAATGAAAATATCCAATTTGGGCGCGTAAAATTAGCACCCCGCGTTATGCAGCTTTAAAAAATACTTTTACTCCGATTTTCGGTACTATGACGTCAAAAATATGAATAAAGGTGCATGCTGTAGATAAACCACACCTCTAGAACAACAATGTCGTTGATAAATATACAAATTTCGACGTCTTGAAATAAATGCAAAAAAAACTTGATATACGATCGATTTTTTACTGTTCTCTACCATCAAGTAATTTTTGGGAAAAACTGCAATTTTGTAACTGTTGTTTTAGATATGCGAATTTTGCCCGCGTTAGAAATAGGTACCTTCGCAAGAAACATTACGATTTTAGGGCCTACGCTAGTTGGTGCGGGTGCAGGCGCAGGCGCACGTAAAATCCGTTAGGGCGACTCCACACTGCGAATTTTCACCGCACGATATTTATTCGCGCCAATTATATTCCGTGCTTTACATACAATTCCTTTGCGATTTTTTTAACCGCCAGTGCGGATACTCGTATAAGATTTAATGTGTTATAGAATTGCGAGAAAATATCCGCGCGAAAAAACTTGCAGTGCGGACAGGGTGAAAACCACGTCAGCTAGCGTTGGTCCTTAGAGTTGGACCTGAAAAAAATTACAGCAACATTTTTAAAGCACAAACGCCTGGCAATGTCATCTATTATAATGTCTTAAGGTTCCGTGATTTTCACTCATAGTCAAAATACCATGCACAGGACTTATCACGCTATCACACACGAGTAATATTTACCTCGACGTTTCGGCAACATCTACTCGTGACCACGGCCACTGTAATGTTGCCGAAACTTCGAGGTAAATATTACTTGTGTGTGTTAGCGTGATAAGTCCTGTGCGTGGTATTTTGACTTTAATGCCATCTATTGATTGCAGACAAAGTTACAAACGTCATCTTATAAGCCGAGGTATTCTATCTCTCTGTGTCTTTATCATGGAGAGGCTCAAAGACCCGCAACGAGCTATGGAGAGAGCTATGCTTGGAGTTTCTTTGCGCAATAGAATCCGAAATACGAAAATTCGTCGAAGAACTAAAGTCACCGACATAACTGGACAATGTGCAAGTTGAAGTGGCAATGGGCAGGCCAAATTTCTTGAAGAACAGATAACCGTTGGGGAGAAAAGTCCTCGGGTGGCGACCACGACCCGGAAGCCGAAGCGTTGGCAGTCCCACTAGAACTGACGACATCGTGAGAGTTGCGGGAAACCGGTGGATGCAAGTAGCGAGTTGTCGTTCATGTTGGCGGCCTAAGGGTAAGGCCTTTGTTCAGCAGTGGACCTCTTCCGGCTGATGATGATGATGATGATGATATAGACGACTTATTCCAACTACAACTGCTACTACACTACTAATAAACATCAGCGACGTCACGCGTCACGCTATAAACACGCACTTAATCGCCACTCCAGCGCAATTAATATCGGCCGCGACTAATATTTCAGATCATCACTGACGTCAGACAAATGTTCGTGTGTTTGTATATTTTTTTGCTTGACCGCGTCTAAAACGACATAACTCTTTGATAATGTGACAAGCTGATTTGTGTTAAGGGGGAGATGTATATGTGTGTTATAAATTATAATTTACTACCAATTTTTGGGAAATGTGTGCAATTATGGTCACGGAAGAAGAATGCAGGGTTTGTTGGTAAAAATGGTCTGTACCATTTTAATTGATTAATCCCTAATTAATTGAATACCTGCCAATTAATTAATCGTTAATGATTTTTTTCCGTTCAGGTTTAAAATCGCAAACTCTTAGTAATATAGGTAGTCTTGCGAAATTAGCTAGAGTTTAAGTAAAACTGATCAAGTGCTAATCGGACTTGCTCACTGAAAGTTCTGTACATCTCTAAATTATTGGAAAAATGAGGGAATTAAAAAACTGACTGATTACAATTTAAAAACACAATAAGCTGTTTTTGGTGGCTTCTCAATCCTTTCTTTTCTAACATTTTAAAAACAATAAGTACAATATTCACGCAACGAGTTCTAAATAACGATACCCCACTCGATGGAGTACCTAAATCAAAACTTTTTTTCGCTACTAACACGATTTCTACAAAAATATGCCTGCGAGCCCGGGGCTGATCTTCTACCAGATGGACCGATCAAGTTAGGGACTCCAGGTCCCCGAGGTTTAGCTCCGTCGTCAGAGCTGCCACGGACAGAAGCCGATGGAGACAAATAATCCTTTCCAAATGTAGACCGCCCGATGATGACCACGATCCTCAGTCATGAGGGAACGACTGGATGGTGCACGTGATTTGGAACAAACCGCCAAATAATTACCCATTTATATTTGTTTTTTTTTTCTGGTCAGAGATCGCCCAAGAACGAGTAGAGAGGACATGGGGGGAGGCCTTTGCCTAGCAGTGGGACACCTCTACAGGCTTCTAAATAATAATAATAATAAATAATATATTTGTTTTATTCGATCTATCATTTCATGTACGATTTTGCAATATTTTGATTAGCTAGTGAACGCATATCTATTCAGTAGAACAATCTTGTCCTTAACACATGAGAATAGGTGCATTCCCAAATGTATATGTTTATATTAGTAACATTATAATTATGTTCATGCCATTCGTTCTCCGTATATCTCCCACCCGATGTTTAGAATATCGTCAAAATATTTATTGTAATTTAGTACAACAGAACGCCGTAAATTTGACAATAGTTTATGGTAACAACGTACGTGTTTAAACTGAATAAAATGTGTAAAATTTAGAAAAAAGTTACTAAATGCGCATCGACTCAAGCGCAGTATGGGTTCCGTACAAAAAAGCGATAAATATTTTGTACTAGCTGTAGCTCATGACTCCGTCCGCGTTGAATTCGTTTGTAGTTATCCCATGCAACTATGCAATTTTCCGAGATAAAAACTACCCTGTGTAAATAAATTAGATTCAAATTATCTGTACATCGAATTTCATCTCGGTACATAACAAACAAACTTACACACTTCTGCATTTATAAAACTAGAGTTTACATGCGTAAACTATTCGTAAACTATTCGATCTGGTAGTTACAATTGAAATTCCGGGATTTTACAAAATTCCCCTGGGAAATCCCAAAACGATCTTCATTGAGGTTGTGTTAAGAACAACTGTACAAAATTTCATAACTCTTAACCCAGCAGTTGAAATTTCAAGATTTTATCCCTAACCCGTGGGAATACTGGAATAAAAAGTTGCCATGTGTTATTTCAGACGTTCAGCTACCTACATAACAAATTTCATGACTCTAAGCCCTGCGGTTGTTATTTCGAGATTTTATCCCTATCCCGTTTGACTATCGGGATAAAAAGTAGCTTATATGCTATTCAAGACGTCCAGCTATCTATGTACCAAATTTCATCCAAATGCGTCCAGCCGTTTTAGCGTGAAGGAGTAACAAAACATACATACAACATACACACACAAAACAACACATACACACAACCTTACGCATTTATTAGCAGGAAGTAGGATTAGTGGGATTAAAGCCTGATTAGGTATCTTAGTTTTACTTTTAAGTTATCTATGTATGACCCACTGTCATTACAAAAAACAAAAAATACTACCAAAACTAACAAAAAATATAGACTTTTGTTTGGTATGAGATAAAGCATTTTTTTATTTTATTTTTTTATTATTAAGCCATGGTAGCCTTTTGATTTGAGTGGCCTCTCAAGCAGAGGACCGTGTGATCTGAACTGTGTTTTTTTTAACACTTTGCCGCACGAAATCGTATCGCATCGTATATTGCAGATTTGTGTGGAAGCCCAAAGTGATGTGGAATTGGAATTATGCGTATTTACCTATCTAATTCTGCGCCTCTTCGTTCTGCTTGTGTTAAAATGAAAACAACGACAAATAATGAAGTAATTTTCAATCGTGAAAAACAAATATTAATTCACATTATCACCTCCAAACTGACTTTAACAAAGTAGCAGACGACAAATATTCCAAATTCAAATTTCCAAATCTGTGCAGTTGACAATGTAATCTCTCATTGTAACAATAAGTCCACATAACCATCGCACTATTTCCAACTTTATACAATTAGAAGAGAGCACAAAATGACTTGGAATCACGCCATTTTTTTTTCGTCACCTTCTAGTGATGTGCTAACGTAAACATAAATAGTCACGTATTCGAAATGTGTCAAAGTATACTTTAGGTGACATCCGCCTTGACATTATAATCACCAGATTAACGTGACTAAAAAGACTTGACATTTCTTAATAGAAACAAATAAGTCATTGTCCTTTGACTAGATAGACGGTAAATATATCGGTTCTGCTACGAATAAATCATTGCTTACACAATATTTTTACTCTTTTAATTTTATACAATCACACGTTTGATTCAATTTTTTTGCAAAATGATGAAGCGCATTCCAGAGGCGACAAAACATAAAAGACTATTTTAACATCATAATTTATTTCGCATGAAAAGAAAATTTTGTCACGTTACCAAATTTAAAAAAGAACAACGCACCAAGCAACAATAAAACTTTCCGCGCGAAACAAAAGCAATAAAAATGACAAATATAAGAATCGCCTTTTATTCAGGCGTAACATCGTGCATTATAAAAATAATAATAATCCAATATATCATACAAGCGGTAATACTACTCGTAAAGAGTTATAAAACAGAGAGTTATGTTTCGGACTCGCGACAGGGATGTGACAAACATTGCTTTAAAAAACAAAAGAGACCACATTTCGTGGTAATTTGTCAGTCAAATCTGATGTCGGAGATTCCAATTGTCTCGTCGGCGGTAATCAACTGTCAACGCTTCCAACTCTATTGTCATCGTGACAACAATGGCCTCTATTCTAACTAGAACCTGACCAACCAACATCACATCACTAGACCAAACCAATTTCAATCTTATGACACGAAACACAAAGCTTTATTTGCCAACAGCAAACCCTAGACTTACCGTCTTAAAAACCACCAAGCGCCATTAAAAAGATGTTCGAAAATAACACGGGAATTTTTAAGTGAAGATAGAATTGTCTCCTAGATTTAAAACAATGGGGCAGATATTTCTGGCTTCGTTAACAAAACTGACAGGTGCTGATTTGTTACTGATACTTCAAATACCAGAATAGAGCACGCGTCAAAACAATCCACGGGAAAACTAAGAAATAGCTTTTGTTATAATGTAGCATTATTATATCATCCATTATGTCTCTTAACCAAATTCTTACATTAATTATGTGAACCAAATTTATCGGGCACTCTCATTCTTTTAACAAAATTAAGGTTAACCGCAAAAATAAAATAAATAAACTAGACGAAAAAAAACCCATAGCATTATACAACGCTTTTGTTCCAAATGAACTATTTTTAATAACATTATTACCTATTTCACCCAACAAAAGTGCATTAGTCTCATCTGCAATTATTTAGGACAGGCTTGTAATAAAAATAAAATTTACAGCGTGATTCTTTTTTCATAAATAAAAGCGGAGAGTTATTTTTCTGGCCAAGACAATGTCTAGCAGCCAGCTACATCACGGCATCGTTTGTAATCGTTAAAACGTCGTCGAAATAAAAATACCGGTTATTGTTTTAAATAAACAATGGGCAAGCGACAATAAAGAGCTGTAGAATGGCCGCAGAACGATGCTGCGGCTGACTTGTGAAGTCACAGACTAACGTAGTAAATTCTAATTAGAACGCACAGTCGTTAGACGAGGAAATACTGTCTGGTTGCGACAATGGGCACGTTGAGATGTAATTGTCTTTATCGAGTTTAAGTACATACTTGTATTTTGTTTTATGTTGACAGAGAGACATGGACAAATCAATCGTCTCTAAGTCTAATTACTACAAAAAAAAAATTTCTGAAAAAAAAAAAGTCACACTGTTTAGGCTTATTGTCAAAAAAGACAAATGAAATCGTTGAGTTAAATTATAAGTAGTTGCCGTATATTATGAGCCTAAAAACAAAGACAAAAAATATTTCGTTTAATTAGCAGTAAGGCCACCTATTGCTTACCTTGTAGTTTTTTCTCTGTGTATCTGTTTTCTGTATCGCTTACTATTTGTGGTGTACAATAAAGAGTCTTTGTATTGTATTGTATTGTAAAGTCTTTCTAAACAAAACCGATATATTTGAATAAACTACAAAATTAAACTGCGGGCGCCTCCCTCGTGAACACAAAAGAAAAAGATATTCCAAAAAGATCCAAACCTTTTATTTTTGTTATTTACGTTTTTATTTTACATCACTACCTATTTTATTTAAAACTAATGTAAAATTAAAAACGTTAAAGCGGGAAACGCACTTAGTAATAGACAAAGCAGTTTTCGTTCCATATCTAATTCAACCAATGGTCGTAGGTAGAAAAACACGACCGGTCTACATTTACTTAGTCTCACCACTGACAGAGCCGTTTGAGCAACAAAAATAGAATTTAAAAAATATTGAGCACTGTTGAAAAATAGACGTCAAACAAATATGATAATAATAAGATGCTGCGACACACACTTGATATCTGGGTGAGACTTGCTTCATTTTTACTGTTACTGCTTGAGGAGTTAAGAAACGTTCCACAGTAGGTAGGTACTTGCACAGTTTGAGTTTTTTATCGCGACAAAAGCGTTGAATGCGTTTGTGGACAAATATCAACTGGGTTTCTTTGAAAAAAGTATGTTGCAATACGGTGTTTGAATAATTTATTGAACCAGGCGTTACTTTGCGAAGGACCATAATCAATGAAGTAAAACAATTACGAGTAGGTTCACTTTGCTCACCCGTGACCTTATGATAGAGCTACGTTAATGGGAGAAACATGTATTCATGCAGTTCCTCTACCTCCGCACTGTAAGAAAAAAATACACAAACCCGACTATCACCACCAACCAGTACACTACACTAACGTGTTTCGAACTCGACCAGAGGTCATCTTCAGAGCAAAAAACGTTCACCATTGTTACCAGATGTTGTGTCTAACGGCTCCATCTTCGCTTACTTCACTTATCAAGTGATTGTGATTAATCGGAGTCAGGCTTGAAAAACTCACTTCCCGAAACGTACAATTTCTCTAAAAGTGCAGTTTCCTAAAAGGTGCACTATTTTAAAAGTACCCATTTCTTTAACGCACACTTTCCCAACTGGGACACGTTTTCGAAAGGTGTACTATTTCGAAAAGTGCTCTTTTCCAAAGCGCACACATTTGCTATGATATGTGTTATTCACGCCGATAAAAATGTTAAAAAAGTGCAACTTCTGAGAAAATACACTTTTAGAGACTACACGTACGCTCCGAGAAAGTGATCCTTCTAAAGATGTGCACTTGTAGAGAAAGTGTAGGTAGTTTCGGAATGACCCGTCAAACGCAACCTTGACTATAAAACTGGACCTAACTAGGTATATCAGTATTGGCCTCTCACATCCACATCGTCTCGCACATCACTTATCAGAAAAACATGCGCGTCCGCATACCCGACCGCTGCCAACGTAAACACCGGCTTTGACAAATCTAATACGAAATGGATCAGTGACCTCAGCTTCGGACTGACATTTCAATGGACTATGAATCATCAACATCATTACAGCCCATATACGTCCCACTACTGGGAACAGGTCTCAGAATGAGAGGGCTTGGGCCGTTGTTCCCACGCGGGCCCAGTGCGGATTGGGAACTTCACGCACACCGTTGGATTGCTTCGCAGGTTTGTGCAGTCCTCACGATGTTTTCCTTCACCGTAAAGCTCGTGGTAAATTTCAAAAGTAATTTCGCACATGAATTTCGAAAAACCCCTCTGAGTTTTCACCTCTGTGCGAGCTGGGGTTTGAACCCACGATCCTCTGCTTGAGAGGTGATAGGTCGAACCACTAGGCCACCACGGCTTTGTATAGTGCTGCGAATACGATGATCCAAATGAATACGATGATGGTTTCACCATCCATTGATTAAATTTATCTGACGAATAAATGTGATGCCGTCTCTGTTGGTTTTGTTTGAATAGACGGAGACGGCATCACATTTATCCGTCAAATAAAATTAATCAATGGGTGGTAAAACAACTCCTTAATAAGAATAGAAAAAATAATTTTTATTTAGCAGTAAAGTTACATAGTGCACAAAAAATTACAGAAATACACATTTGAATAAAATAGAAATACCATCATCTGACTTTTCGACGGCCTTCGCACTAGACTCTGGGTCTGTATCGCGAGTGCCATATTAATATACGCAATATTACTACCGAGTTCAAACATCAAATTTGTCTAGGGATAATGAGTTGAGTATCCCAAGTGATCCTTTCAACTGTCATAATTTTATAATTATTTATATTTTTAATTATATTTTTTGTTATAATATTTTTTTCCCGCTGAAACTAATGTAATCCAGACCAAGATTGGTTTTTTGGAATCTTTTTGTATTTTTTATTTCAATTCCAAATTTTTTGTTACCCATATCGAAAATACAAACTGAAATATAGATGCATAGAAAAACCAGAAAAATAAGACCAGAGCGCTGGGAATCGAACCCAGACAGTCCAGGTCCAGGTCTTGTCCAGTGGTGGTGTAGTGGTATAGCACGAGGCATGGAATGCCGAGGACCTGGGTTCGATTCCCAGCGCTGGTCTTATTTTTCTGGTTTTTCTATGCATCTACATTTCAGTTTGTATTTTCGATAATCCAGACCAGTCGAATAGACCTGTATCCCAAGACTTTTTTAATGTGTGTGTAGTTTCAATATTGGGACTGCTTTTTGGGGTGTTCCGATTAATATGACAACTGATAAATAAGTAGATAGCCGTTATGATTGGTTTTTTGGAGTCTTTTTGTATTTTTTATTTCAACTCCAAATTCGTTACTTTTACGGGTAGGTATCCCATGAAACCATATCCAAAAAAACAATCATAATTTGATTGCTTAATAGTGACATCTCTTGTCTGGGTGAGCGGTTAGTTCCAAAAGAATGTGACGTCTCTCGATGAGAGCGAAACGTAGATGTCGCTAGTGCTGCTGTTTAAGTAGCGTAGTGGAAAAAAGCAACCTGAGATATGTGTTTAGTTTATTTCTGGTTTTCTGTGCATCAGTGTCTCAGTTTGTATTTTCGATAAGTAAATAGCAGCTCAAACTAAGCTTCCCGTCACTCCATACTGGGTCCTACTCCCAAACTTGACGCTCTTCATTGGACGTATCTGAATATCGAACATTAATATATCTAATGTTAAAAAGTCGACGATCAAAATATCGAAAGTAGGTGACCGTCGATATTTGAACTATCGTTATTACAATTTTCGATTTTCAGATACGTGCCCATACATATATTTGTTATTTTTTTGTTTGATTGACACAAAAATCGTGTCCATTTTTTTCTGATAATGTAACTGGTGAACTAAATTAAATACTTATTATTTTTTTAAGCAGGAATCTACTCAATGGCCAAGTTATGTGTCAATATCACAATAAAAAGTGGGTGAAAATCAAAATCTAGGATCCCGTACATTTACATAGATACAAGTGAAACTAATGAAAGTGTCTTAAAAAAATAGATTTTCGAAAGTCACCATCTGCAGGCAGTCAGTAACTAAGTTGCACACCTTAATAAGATCGGGAAGTTGTCCAACCTAGGATGTTTTCCAGTTGATTTTGATGATAGACAAACGCACGCACATCGCTACGCCTGTTTGGAACACTTCCAGCTGCTACAGTGGCCCATAATGCTCGACACCACGCATCAACTGTATTTTATGTCTCAATACTGGAGTTCCATTCTTCCTAATTATTTTTTGTACTAATAGTTTGAGCTCATCAATCTCCCCAACAATCTTGTTTATAGGAATGTTAACCGCGGTTATTTCGACGCGTTGCGCGCGGCGCACAGGGGGTTAACTTTTAGGCACAGCTATTTTATTTTGTTTCGCCACACATACAATACATACAACACCATAAAATGAGTAAAAAATCAATGTGTTAATTAATGATATTAACAAGGATAACTCAGTAACAATCGATTACAGTATGGAACATGGCTTAACCGATTTTTAACACTTAAGAAACTAAAATCAATATTAAAATACTAGAAAATGTCACAAGCCTACTTTTACATGTTTCAGTGGTCTGCCTGGGCCACGTCTCAGCAAAACGGAACTCTTCGACGATTAAGGTAATGGCATCGACATGAAACTTAGTTGACAGGTACAGATATTTAATTTGGATGACAATGCAAGTACAGTCAGTACAGTCTGCAGTGAGGATTGGCAACTTTAGGCACGCCATTGAATTGCATTGCAGGAGCTGGGTTCCTCGCGATGTTTTCCTTCACCAAGGCTCGTGGTAAATTTCAAATGTACGTAATTAAACAGTGCAATTACTGTAAACTATAATGAATACTAACTAGCCTGTAACCCGTGACTTCGTCCGCGTAGAACTCGTTTATCGTTGTCCCTCGGGAACTGTTCAATTTTCCGGGATAAAAACTATCCTATGTCCTTACCCGGAACTCAAAAAATCTGTATACCGAATTTCATCTAAATCGGTTCAGCGGCTTAGATGTGATGAAGTAACAAACAAACAAACAGACTTACAAACTTTCGCATTTATAATATTAGTAGGATAAGTAATTTAAAAAATTGAAGAAAAAAGCTCGCATTTTTTTATAACTTTTTTAACTAACCATCACTTTTTTCTTTAATAATGAAAAATCAATCGTAAATAAGTAGTTCGCTTATTTTATTTACAAGCTTTGTGATCATTATTTACAATCAACCTGTACCAACAAGAAACGGTATCTTGATAAATACAGGGCGTCCCGTGACAAATGGATACAGAGTGTTCGAGTATTTTTAGACAAGTTCTAATTGGACTCACTATACGTCAACTCTGAAAGAAATCGTCGTGTCAATTGTGTACCTGTCGAATAAAAACGCAAATATACTTGTGTTTGTGTGAAAGTATATCTATTTCACTTGTTAAATATTATGTCTGAAAGAAACAGATATCTAGTTCGTGTTTTAACTTACGCGACCTTAATGTTCAGGCAATAAAGTCCTGTATATACATAATTATCTTTGGCACTACAAACGTATGTATATTTTTGTTGCTGACTGTACCATCTTACACATATCTTTTTTAATCGGCAGCAAAAAAACTTAAAAAGAATGTTTGTTTTTCATATTTCCATAATAATTATACATTATATCAACGTAAAGAATTAATGAAGTAACAAACAAACAAACAGACTTACATACTTTCGCATTTATTATGTTAAGTTTTAAGACTTTACCCGTAGTTTCGCACGTGTAAACCATAAAATACAGTTGATTTGAAATTCCCGTGGGAATTTCCAAAAATTACATCATGGGTTTCACTTAACGTTGCATTGAAAACCATCGGATCAGTATTCCCTTCTGCAGATAATGACAGGGAACGTGCCCGGGAAGCAAAAACAAGTTAGACGTAAGATGTCATGGCTCCGTCAGGGTGTGGACAGGGATTAAGACCACCGACCAACTGTTCAGATTGGCGCTTGACAATACAAGATACAAGGAGCTGACTGGCAACCTTCAGTAATAGAGTGGCACTTGAAGAAGGGGAAGAAGATAAAACAATATCGTTAAATACCCTTAGGGGCTGTTTCACCATCCATTGATTAGTGTTAACTGACGGTTAAATCTGATGCCGTCTCTATTGGTTTTTTTTTTCGCAAAATTCATTTTATTGCTGCTGATTAACTATTGGCGTTCTGCAAAATAAACTGTACCCCAGTTATTGAAACTGTTCATTCAGTTCAGGGGAATAATAAATAGTACCTTTAATCCTAGCGGTTGAACTTTTGGGATTCTATTCCTTTCTCGTAAGAATATCGGGATAAAAATTGGCCTATGTGTTGTTCCAAATCACCAGCTATCTACATACCAAATTTGAGCTATCTGATCACTATAGGAGTGGGTGAAATTTGACTTGCAAAGTTTGAAGACAAATACATAAGGTGCGAACATTTTAAAATTAAAAAAGTGTTTATTTTAATTTTCTTTTTTTCAATCTCTTCTATACCTTTTTGTCATCCAACCTATCTTAATTAAATACCTACGCAGATATTTATTCCCACATTTCTAACGTTTTAATATCATCATATTTGGGTAATTACTACTACTCGTACTTAATTTGAAAAATATGGAAATAAAATTATGTTATGTTTTTCAAGTAAGCAGCAGCTCCCTTGAACTAAATTAAGATAAAATTTGGCTTTTAGGTACTAAAACAAATCGCAAATTAACGGGGGTTCACTAAATTAAACCGAAAAATATGTCGGAATGTAATTTGACAGATAAAATCATCTGTATTTATTGTTGCAGCGTTTTAACTTCTAACCCTAATTAAGAGTTTTTTAATGTTTATTCGATAACAGTAGCATTATAACCCAATAAAATAGAAAAACACTTAATTTTATAACCGAAAAGACATTGTATCTTCACTATGGGTGGGCCGGTTATTTTGGTCTATAGCAGACAAAACTAACATCTACCCATAAATAACTTGTTTTCGGACAATTAATAATAGGAACATTTCTTAGCCAAGACTATAATGGGGAATTATATTAAGCTGTGTTGCTTTCATGGCAGTTTATTTTGGAATACGTAAGGTGTAATTAGTGGTTACGATTTGTAGATATTTGTCACGGTTTAAAAAAAGAAAAAAAATGGAGTTTGAAGTTACTATTACTGCAGTCGCAGTGGGGAAATGTTAAGTTAAGCCACCTATTAATACTGCATACAATTTAGTCAGTAGTCGAGACGTCAAAAATAATGTCATTAATAGATACTTTTAGAACAAAACTCCTTTGTTTTTGTATTTTGAAATATCGAAACAATTAGTCATTTACTAGTAATTAGTTGGAATGATTTGCAAAACGTTGACTGGCAAACGCGGGATAACTTTAAATAGGTAAAGTTCATTTGAAAACAAAAGATAGAGAACATGGCGAGCTGAACTCGATTTAAGACGTGAGTTATCCGTTACAATATCATTTAATATGAGTGAGTCTCACTAACGGTAGTCTCATGTTCAAAAAAGAGAGGTATTTATGTATCTTAAAAGTAGTTTTCTTAAAATTGTATGGTGCTGTAATTAAATTAAAATTAACACCTATCATGGTATGCACCTATAAAAAACATTCTAAATTGTTTTCTAGTAACACATTTTTTTTTAATATCAATTTGTGTCTTTTAATGAGGCAAAAGTCATAACGTACGTAAACAAATACCCAAAGTACAGTCAGACGCATAAATCAGTCGAAACAAGCGGCTAATAATGCAGACATTTTATGATAACAATAAAAAACGCGCGGACATTTTTAAAACTAATTTCGCCAAGTCCTTTGAACTTCACTTTTGGGAAGTTTGATTCACAAATTTTTTACTGTGACAATGTTTTAAATGCCAATTATAAAAACATCGAAATAAAGCTTTATCAATTAGGAACAAGGCACAGTTTTTAACACCTTTTTATGTCAGCATAGTGCTTTTTAATTGTAAGTTTTATTGATTGTGAATTGTGATTATGGCCATTGTTTTTGGAAATAAAGTGAATGCTTTCGTTTCTAGAAGCGATCGGCGTTAGTTTTCTTGTCAGAAACGCTGTTTATGAAGCTTTTACTTCGCTAATTGGTGATAAATCTTGGACATTATTAAAGGGAATACATCGGTAGAAAGAGTATTTGTTTTGTCTCTTGAATACTAAGGGGCTGTTTCACCATCAATTGATTAGTTTATATTCGAACAAAACAAATAGAGACGGCATCACATTTAACCGTCAGTTAACACTAATCAATGGATGGTGAAACAGCCCCTAAACCTTTAAAAAGCCGAAGTAGCCCATGTTTTGTTGACCTAAGGCCTCTCTAGCACATAGCTGTAGGTTGAAACACGAGCTTAGGTTTAAGAATTTACTGTATAGTTTTTTATACTATACAAGCTTTTGCCCGCGGCTTCGCCCGCGTGGAATTCGGTTATCGCGCGCTGTTCCCTCGGGAACTGTGCATTTTCCAGGGTAAAAAAAGTAGTAGAGATAAAAACTATCTACATGCTAAAGATCACGTCGACCCGTCGCTCCATTTCGACGTGAAAGACGGACAAACATACAAACACACACACTTTCGTATTTATAATATTAGTTGGATTCGTTAAATAGCTAGGTGCTTACGTGTTCCTTGACTATTCTAGAGAACCACTAAGTGCCGAATTTCATCAGTTTTGAGGTGGTTCAGCGGTTTTGACGTGATGGAGTAACAAACAAACAGACTTACAAACTTTCGCATTAGGGAAGTGGGATATCAATTAGAAAATTGTTTTTATTTTCATAAATTACACACGACGAATATTCTTATTGTATTTGGAATCAATAAAACTATTCTCCTTGCAATTCCCACAGCGCTTTTACGAGTGGTGGGGCTTAATTAGTGTACGCGCATAATTTATGCGCCGCGGAGACAATTCATTGCGCTGTGACGCGTTTGTTGCGCGCACCAAAGTTATGTTGGGCCAATATTTGTTGCAAATGTTTGTCCAATTCACAAAGTTTTTTTTTATTTATGACGTGGAAGAAAAATAGTGAAATATTTTTTCACATGCATATTGGATAACATAAATAAAGATTTCACGATTATACAACCAGTACCTAAATATAATACACGATTTACTGGCTAACTAAGAGACTGGAGCTAGAGATTTGGAATCTGGCAAGAATCAAGTCCAATCGTGGAGACGCTCTGTTTCTCTGATGGGTGGAATTATTTTTTCAGAATTGCATCCTAAAATACAAGCAGAATCTATCCATCACTAATACGGTAACATTAATAAACTACTCTTTGCAGAAAATACTATAGTAAGCATAATAAATAGTGTAACGGTATTTTTTCTTCATATCAAGTGAATTGAAGATGGAAAACTAGCGCCAACATTGGCCCAAACATTGGGCCAACTCCATCCAGTGGGGTCCGATCCGTCACCGTTGTGACCCCGACTATAAAACGGCTGTTTTGCCATGCCTATTATTTATTGTTATCGTTACAACAAACCGCGAACACAGAAATGGAGACTAAGCTGGTTTACTGTTGTTATACTGTGGACAAAAGGAGTCAAGTTATGACGTTTTGTACCAACTATACTTAATTGAAATTATGTGTCACTAGTTTGTGCCCGCGTGCGGCTTCGCCCGCGTGGTATTCGGTTATCGCGCGCTGTTCCCTCGGGAACTGTGCATTTTCCAGGATAAAAAGTAGCATATGTCATACTCTGGCCCATAAACTATCTCTATGCCAAAAATCACGTCGATCCGTCGCTGATTCGACGTTAAAGACGGACAAACATGCAAACACACACTTTCGCATTTATTATATTAGTATGTGGATGTAGGCCTATGGCCTCTCAAGCAGAGGTTCGTGAGTTCGATCCCGAGTTCACACAACTAAGGTTTTCAGAATTTATGTGCGAAAAACTGCGCAGAAATTCAATGGAGTGAAGTTCCTAGTCGCACTGAGCCTGGGTGGAAACTGAGACCCTATTTGTATCTTTTTCGGAGGAGACCTGTGCCCTGCAGTGGGACGTATACCTATAAACCGAGATGGTGATGATGACTGTGCATCTTAATTCTAAATTATACAAAACTAGTGTATACCCGCGGCTTCGCACACGTAAATCATTAGATCTAGCAGCAGAATTGAAATTTCGGGATATTTAAAAATTCCCGTGGTAATTCCCAAAAATTAAATCGTGGTTTTCATTAATGTTACATTACAAACAATGATGTCAAAATTCATGTCATGACTCTTAACATAACAGTTGTTATTTCGAGAATTTATCCCTATCCCGTGGGAAAAAGTAGCACATGTTTTATTCCAGATGTCCAGCTATCTACATACCAAGTTTCATTCAAATACGTCCAGCTGTTTTAGCGTGAAGGAGTAACAAACATACTCACTCACTCACTCACTCACAAACTTTCGCATCTATAACATTATAGTAGGATAGGATAAAAGAAACAAACACAATAGTCAAAAATTTAGTCTTTTTTTAGTCCAACATAAATGTATATTGTCTAAATTACGTTTGAAAACTAGCTTTTCTTGTCAAAAACAAAGTCACAATTACAAAACCGTTCTACGACTAACAAACCGCGCTATAAAGCATAAATAGATTTAAAAATATGACAGTGTCTTACTAAAAGTCACGTTTTAAAGAAATATTTCATCCACAGCGATTAGCGAGGCCACGTTTGACAGTTGTATGACAGAGTGTATGGCGTAGGGTGGTTATTTTTGTTGGTTTTTGACAAATAACTCATTATAATTTCACTATATTAAAGTAGGTGTTACTAGAAATATTGGACTTGATATTAAAGGATAGCGTCTGAAATGGTTAATGTCCATTTCATTGGAAGATTAAGCAAGTTTTACCGTGAATAAATCACTTTTTCTATATTAAATGTTATTTTAGTAAAAAAATGTATCGTAGTAAAAAAACGTTAAGACAAATCCTTTTAGAAAAAAAGAAAATACATTTAGTTAACGCCATAAAAACAAACATAAAACAAATACAAGACATATCTACATGACATGAAACAGGTCCCCACTCAGCATAATAATGATTTTACATGCAACTCCTAATGAAAAATATAACTAGATGGAACAGCAGGGCTACTACGAAACTCGAAACTCGAAGTTCGTATCGTACCGTCCCTCTCGCTCTCGTATTAAATAGTATAAGTGTCAGAGGGACCGCACGACACGAACTTCGAGTTTCGAGTTTCGTAGTAGCCCTGCAGTTTCGCGGTTTGACGACAGAGAATCATAAAAAAATGGCCATCAATCATGGCCGTTTTCGTATGATCTCTGTCATCACTTTTCCAGTCGTTGATCTTTTACCAAATTTGGTCTTCATCATGGTAACACAATCCATAACTCTAAATATTACTTCATATTGAAGAGCAGTACGGCGGGTTCTGCATGTTAATATACCTAATATGTGCCGCACAGATGTAACTGTGCTACACTGCTGGCAGCGGAGGAGCAAGGCAAAAATATTGTTGTTCCTTGATTTGGACCTCCGCGACGTATTAAAATTGAACTAACGATTTTTTTTCTGAAACTGTAAACTATTTAGGATATATTTCAGGACTATCCTGTAGAATCCTATAGGTAAAGTTATTTTTGTAACAATCTTAAAATACAAGGTGAAATCTAGGACGTAATACAAAGTTTGTGTTTCGTGCTCAGTTAATGCTGGGTAATATAATGCTTAAATCTTTTGTTGAAATAAGTCTGAAAAAAATTGTGGTTTCTATACATTTTTGATATAAGAAATCGTGAACAATGTATGAAAACCGCAAATTTCATCGGACTTATTTCAACAAAAGAGTTAATGCATTATATTACCCAGCATTAACTGAGCACGAAACTCTAATTTTGTATCTCGTCCTAGATTTCACCCTGTACTTTCAGTTTAAAAATAAATTCAAAATATCACAAACGGGACTTATCACGCTATTATTGCACAAGTAATATTTACCTCGACGTTTCGGCAACGTTACAGTTGCCGTGGTCACGAGTAGACTGAAGTGTGGGGTGTCAAGTCTGCCTAGCAGCGCGAGTTCTTCGAACTACCCGCACCTGATCACTAACGTTATAAAAATAAATTGTTCGTCCATATGAAGCAGTGACAATATGAACTATATTTTCATCGAAAAGTAAAAGGATTGTACATACATGTTTTGTAAAGCGGTATTACACGATTTACCCTTTGTTCTAGTGTATCGACTCGCAACGGGTGTAACATGTACAATGATCGTTTATGTTAATTCTCAAATCGATTCAGACGAAGCGGTATCAATCCCTAAGGAGCGGGCCACGAAACACGCGTCTTAACAAACAGTAATTATTCCCTTAATGCCAGGACATACAAACACAATGAACAAATGGACTACAATGTACACACACACGCACAATCTGTATGTTATTTCTGTGATATACATCTCATATTAATATTTTACTACTTTCTGTTAATAAATTTAAAACCAGTTTAGACTAAAATTCCACATGTTGTTGTTTTGCATGAAATTTTCCACTATAGAATGTAAATATCTGCTTACAGAGGAACTTTACTTAATAACCCTCCCTCGGGCAGTCGGGTAAAATGAGGCACCAGTGTTAATGTAATAATCTACCCTCAAGAAATTGAATAAATGTTTTTTTGAATGGTCATGCATGGTTAATATCAAAGAAGTCATAATGCCGTTGTGTCATTATTATACGGAACTGGCGTAGCAGTGTCGTAGCGTCGTAACAACTCGATTTCCACCGGGTTGCCTAAATTTTTTACTTGATATAATATTCAATGCCGCCGAGAAGTAGCATCCAACAGATCCGAGACACACCAGTTGTGTCACACCGGCGAAGAAACGATTGGCTATCGACTATTTTCTCGCTCCAGAAACGAACAAAAGGTATAAGGTCCTGTGTGAGTAAAAGAGACACATATATAAATAATTGATCGCTGCTGTCTGTTCACACTGCCGGCGAGAACTCGCTCTTACATCTTTTGTCGCAGCGACAAGAGCTATAAAACTCGCTGAGCTATAAAACTAGCTCAGCGATACTTGCTCAGCGACGTTAGCTCCACTCCGCCCCGCTCGAGCGAGTGAAGCGAATAATCGTCCGTTGCACTCGAACACTCGCCTCGCTTACAGCCGAGCGACAAAACTACACTCGCTTCTCGTTGCTCGCTCACTCGTTTCTAGTTACTCGCTTCTCGATCATCGTCGGCGGTGGGACAAGTGCCTAAAATACGCTTCTCTCAGTCTCCGGGTTGCTACATGTTCACGCCAACGCCACTGTTAAACAGGCACTTGCGTGTTTATACAGGGTGAAAATTAAATCGTGATACAATTTTTTTATTTCAAACTGTGTGTTAATGCTGGACGATGTAATTTTATTACATCTCTTGTTAAAATCAGGCCGCATAAATTTGGGGTTTACATTCATTAAGTTTGAGATTTAGCTTGAACAAAGTACGAAGGTACAATTTGATGAGAATGATATTTACAAAAAAGGTATGCAAGAATTAATTGAGCTTAAAACACTAATTTTGCATTACGATTTAAATTTCACCATGAGCTTAATATGAGTGTTAATATCGATTGGATTCAATCGGAGTTGAAAAAAACATCTATTCTGTAAATGAATCATTTTGGACCTCATAGATCATCATTATATGTAAACCAATTGATAGCTACATTATACCATACTCGTATACATCATATCAAATAACTGTTGTATCATATCGAAAATACAAACTGAGACATGGATGCACAGAAAAACCAGAAAAAGAGACACCACCGCTGGACCAGCGATGGTGTAGGGGTTCGATTCCCAGCGCTGGTCTCTTTTTCTGGATTTTCTGTGCATCCATGTCTCAGTTTGTATTTTCGATATGGTTTCACGGGATACCCGTAAAAGTAACAAATTTGGAGCTAAAATAAAAAATACAAAAAGACTCCAAAAAACCAATCATAACTGTTGTATCAAACAATAACCTATTTATTAAATAATATCATAAAATCAAATCACAAAAGTGAAATTAAATTAAACAAAACAATGTCAAATTAAATAAAATTACTACTCATATGACATAAAAAAATAATAACAAATTAAATAAATAAAACAAAAAGAACATAACAAGAATTATAAAAAAAAATGTACTTATATTTTCAAATTATACCAATCTTGTATAATATAATCAGTGATTATATCCTTTGAAATCTCATTAAATGATGTTATAATGCATAAAATTGTACTATTTATTTTTACACCCTTATTACTAAAATTGCCCTCGCTAATCGCCCTCTTTCTAGCCCAACAGTTCTCGCTATCTCTCCCCCTCGCACGCCTAATGTGGAAACGCATTAATCATACGGTTTTATACAAGTCTGACTTCGTTGTTGAGCGATAGGGCTGCTATCGGCAGGATCTACATTCACACGGAAATCCAGGACACGCTGTACCAAAACTTGCGTCAACCCTGACAATTACGGTAACTAGAATCTCCTTACAAACTCACAAAAGATGATTATCATTAAATACAATAATGACCACAAAAACCACAAAATTAAACAACTGTCGCTTTATATAGGACACCCTGTATGCTGTCTTTAGTGATACAGGGTGTCCCATTGACGCGTCGTAATTATTCACAGCCGATGTCAACTCGAATGCTTAAGAGACTATACAACCTACAATGCCTTTGACGACTTTGTCTCCTCTCGCAATTACAACACCCCTATTATTTTTGCAAAGTTTTCGTACTGGCTGCGTCATCTTTTTTCCCCTGACTTTAGGATGTTTTTTGTACAGATACAGGGTGTTTTGTATTTTTCAAAGGACTAGATGTTGGTGGTAGGTATGACAGGTTACGGATTGTTCAGGCGACACTTGTATTTTAAGTTAATTAGTTTCTTTGAAGGTGTTGCGGTTCGATAATGATGGCGGTTATTTTTGAATTGATTTTGAGATGTCATTATTATAGGTGGTATTGTAAGGAGTATAATAAAAGACTTTTGATGTAAGTGGGTAACTAACTAGGTAGTTATAAAGAAATTGAATATAACAATCTTTCGCTGTGGGTTTATCTGTAATTTACACATTTCATATGTTTTATTCCTTCAAAACAACGTGACAGTTTCAACATTATAAATACGAAACATTTATAGGAGTTTTATGTTATTGTATCAATAGATGAAAAAGGTCGTATCACACTTAAATTTCTCTGCCTTATTTATAAAGGTTTCGCATAAAATTTTATGCGTTATTGACTCTCAATAATTCATAAAACAATACTGACCTTTCCCCTAAAAACCACAAAATACAATGAGCATAAACAAAAAAGAGGGGTCGAACTAGAATTTTACGTTGTAATGTGAGTGGTCCGCACGCGTATTAGGTATCTAATCAAGTCGAGTCGATATCAAAACGAAGTCGATGACGTCGAAATAAAATCTATTTGATAAAGTTTTTTACTGGAACTGCGATTGAAGCTGTAGAGCAGCGGTTCTTAACCTTTTTCGCTGACCACCCAAAGTGTTAATATATTTGTAGCCCGCAAGTAAAATATTAAAAAATAGCAACAAATATTTTTGTGACGCTTTTATCAGAGAATCCCTGCGACTCATCCCAATACCACCCGCAACCCATATTTGTGTTGCGACCCGAAGTTAAGAAACACTGCTTTAGAGCTTCAGCTATCTACATACTGTTAGGTAACTACTATTAAAAGGCATAATTATTTAAATACAATATATTTGTAGCAAAATAAGTTTTAAGTCAACTCTGCGCTGGTGTCCAATGGACTGTCCATGATATATCAGGCTCTTCTGTCACACTATGTTACATAAAAAAACTCTGTCACATATTGTGCCTTTTTAAAGTACATTTTGAAATGACGCCGGTATCCCTCGTCCAACTCGTAATAGGGGGTGGCCAGTACATCCATATTTAATTGGAGCTACCGTTCACTAGTTTACGACTCTCCACAGAGCTGAGGGTGGTTTTACATTATTTTTTTTAAATTCCCGATATATTGAAGTGGTGTTGTAGAGGACATTGGATCAGCTGGGAAACGGGGTGGATAAGAATTTGATATGTATTATAAAATAACTTACATTTGGGTCTTGTTATTTACTTTATGGTTCATGTTACTAGACTAAAGTAGGTAATTTGGTATTAGTTGTTTGATTTTTATAAAAAAACTTAAGATAGTTTTACATTTTTATACAATCGAT
Source organism: Choristoneura fumiferana (assembly GCF_025370935.1). Taxonomy (NCBI): domain Eukaryota; kingdom Metazoa; phylum Arthropoda; class Insecta; order Lepidoptera; family Tortricidae; genus Choristoneura; species Choristoneura fumiferana. The sequence goes on from NC_133486.1 coordinate 7,882,659, forward strand.
TGTGCCATGGCATAAGCTTGGATATTGTGCTAAAAAAAGAACAACACGTTACTTTGTATTAATTTTCTTAATATTTTTCAATTGAAATAATTGCTTGTCTTATTAATTTTAATTCAACACAAAAATTATATAGAGTACACATATCTATAGTTTACATTTAGAAAATGTCTTATCCACAATAAGCCTATCGGTATCCTATCGAAAAAATGCGAAATATCGAAATGCCATAAACCCGAGTACCGGGCCCATAAAGCAGACAAACTCGGGGGATAATCGAAGCGAGCGCCATTGTACCAGTTTATGTGCCTCGTAATATTTTATTGCAGGTTTCTTTACAAATATTTTTAGATTGACATTAGATGCGACCACGACATGGCGGAGTAACGCGTTGATTGATGATGGTAACGCATATAGGCGTTTTGAGAATTTCTTACAGTTTTGCTGTAATTATAAATGTGAATAAAAAAATGGGAAGCACAGAAATTTAATTCGTTCAAATTACTATTCGGAAATAACGTGTTGTTTGTATTTTCATCGAACAAACAGAATTCGAGCAAACAAATTCAAGCAAATTATTTCGATGAAGAAACCTTATCTAACCATTTTTAATTTAACTAAGTTAATTAAATTTCATAGCTACTTGCAGCTATATTCACTAAGTATATCTATACCTAAACACATCCTTCTACAAATCCTCAATTTCAAATATCCTCATAAATATCCTGTAATACTATTGATGGCAGAATTGACACTGTAAAATACGAGAATTAGCCAGTACTATTACACACTCATAACCATCCATATTCCAAAACAATTTTGAATACAACGGTGGTTTACCCTAACAAGAACGCCAATACTTTCGTACCACACACGCAATGAATACAATCTCTAACTTTATAGTCAAGTGAGACAGGTTTATCGGTACGGGGTTGAACAAAAGTACACTGGCACTAATCCTTGTATTGTTAACAAGGATCCAATTTAAAATTCCATAGCAATGTCAGGCAAAGCTTGATTGATTATGTTCGGAATACACAGAGATTGCGCACGCCATTCTAAACTCTAATGCTTTGTTTAGCTTTAACTGATTGTAGCGAGTGTAAATTGAATTTAGTTGCTAGATTTTCTGGTTCAGCCGGTTTGGGAAATTAAACAATTCGATTGGTGTGTACTTTATCATTAAAAATACTTCATTAAAATCAGAATGAAATAATAGAGAGAGCCAAGTAAAAATACTACATTATTACAGTTTTGTTTTTTGATGTACATACACAATCCAAACAAAATTATATGACATGCCTAGCTATAAAATAAATAAATATCACGAGACAATTCACACCAATTTACCTAGTCCCAAAGTAAGCTTAGCAAAGCTTGTGTTATGGGTACTAAGCAACGGATAAATATAATTATATAGATATAGATACATACTTAAATACATATTAAACACCCAAGACCCGAGAACAAACACTCGTATTTTTCATACAAATATCTGCCCCGACACGGGAATCGAACCCGGGACCTCAAGCTTCGTAGTCAGGTTCTCTAACCACTAGGCCATCTGGTCGTCTAAAAAATAATCTAATAATCTAATAGTCTAATTTATTTATTGTCCTGGTATTACACCCGGGTTTTTAAGCTGTGGGCCGCTTGACGCGAGACGTCACTCAATGCACTAAAATTCGAGACTGAATTCGTAATCGTTTTCCAGTGACTCTTGTTCTGTTATTTTTTTTACTGTCGATATTGTTGTTATATTTTTATTGTAGTTGAGTTGTCCATAGTTACGTGTTCCGTTGTTTTTCGTTCATTTTTGTATGAAAGGATGGACTCCGGTCCGAGTACTTCTCGCTCAAAAGACGACTTGAAGTTGTCTCCCATAAAAAAAAGGCTCTTTTATCGAAAATAAAAAAATAATAATATAATAATATTTTCTAGCAGGCCCATACCTTGAAATCCCCTGAAATGTCACTTTGGCAATGACGAAACGAAACGAGCTGTTTGGAGAATTAATGAAAATTAACCACCCTTTCTTCCTTCCCCGCAGAAAACAGGTACGTACATAGAGAGAAGATACCCACTGAAGAAAATACTAAACATTTTGTTTAATAAATAAAAAGTTTGATTAGGTATTAGGTAGAGTATCGAAATAAGAACATGAAGAATCTAATATCTTCAGTCCAGTAACATAATGTTTACTTACTTAAACTATTCTTGCTCTTAAAACTGATCATGAAATCTCTAGTGTTACAAATCTAAATCACTATTCGGCATCGCATCAGAAGTAAATGAACCGTCAATGGAGTCTCATCAGAGTGCATTGTCTTATTGCGTGCAATAAAGTGGGGGAATAGCTGAATGGAGCGCACTTCATTGATGTCCGGCCAGAAATACATGCGCGGGAGTCGATCGCGGGTAGAGTTAGGAATGGGATAAACAGTTAGCTTAGTTTTCAATTATTTTTATAATACCGGGCATCCTAGCACAAGGGGGCTACTACAAAATCCGAAAATCGAAGTTCGTACCGTACCGCCCCTCTCACTCTCGTATTAAATAATATTTGTGTAAGCAGGACAGCAAGATACGAAGTTGTAATTTTGCACTTCGTAGTATAGGGCAGAACCCTTAGTTGTAACTCCTCTGTAAAAATATACAGGAAAAAACACTTTTTCATTTTCATTTCATTATCAAATTTAATACTTGGGCCACCGAGGCTCTTTTTAGGGTCCCTTACGTATAAAGTGACAAACGGAACCATATTGCTGTCCTGTACTTAGCTGTCCGTCTGTTTGTCAGTCACAAGGGCTACGTCTTAACCACCGCCACTATTAATTATTGTTAATCTAACATCTGGTTGGTAAATGCTTGTGTTACTCTGAAGATGAACTATAGTTGAGTTCGAAACGCGTCAGCGTAGGGTGGTGGTGGTGATAGTTGGATTTCTATGTGTTCTTACAGTGTAGAAGTGGAGGGGCTGCGTGAACACATTGTTTGCGTAGACGTAGCCATTCTAAGGTCACGGGTGAGCAAAGTACCTCATTGTTTTCAGTTGTAGTGATAGGACCTCCGCAAAGTAACGCCTTATTCAATCCCACTAGTATTATAAATGCGAAACTTTGTAAGTCTGTTTGTTTGTTACCTTTTCACGTCTAAACTGCTAAACCAATTCAGATAAAATTCGGTATCCAGATAGTTCGAATCCCGGGGAAGGACATAGGATAGTTTTTATCCCGGAAAAATGCATAGTTCCCGCCAGATAGCGATAAACACAGATATAGATTACACTAGATTACGCAAATGCATCTAGGTACTTCGCGTGTCCGAACCCCGACCAAATGTTGGGGTTGGCCCCATACAAAGACTGACCGCTAACTGACTAATCATGACTGACTAGTGACTCGAGCCCCACAGTGCGGGCGGGCGGCGCATTTGAATCCATTTTGCGCGGACATCGGGGAATTCACATCGTTAATTCGCACTTGAGACGTCACAGTAGATAATTAAAAAGTGACACGGTTGTTTTCATACAGATTGAGGTATTTGCGTTATCTAGGTTAATCTATATCTGTGGCGATAAACGAATTCCACACAGACGGAGTCGCGGGCAACAGGTTTAAATTATAATTAGTCACTTAGTTATGTTGGTAGCTCTGTGGCATGCGCCGGAGATGAGCCTCTGATTATCTGTGGGTATTCCTGTAACAATGATTGAGCCCGATGGATAGAACATTACTAATGCTGTCTACTCTTGATTGTACTGTTTGTGTTTTAGTCATTTGATACAAAGACTGAGGTAACTTCAGAGCTACTTAAAAAAAAGGAGATAGATTTATTAGCCAACATGAACAGCAAAAGACAGCACCTTTATCTTCATCTTGCGGCATCTGTAAAAGCATCTGTCATTTTTAACCCCCGACGCAAAAAGAGGGGTGTTATAAGTTTGGCCGCTATGTGTGTCTGTTTGTGGCACCGTAGCTCTTAAACGCGTAAACCGATTTTAATGCGATTTTTATTTGAAAGCAGGTTTTCCAGCGATGGTTCTTAGACATGTTTTAACAAAATCGGTTCAGCCGTTTTTGAGATATTGAGCTTTGAAGTGACAAAATCGGAAGTTTTTGTTGGTTAGGTTATTGCTCGCTTCGTACGTAATTTTACTTATAACGTAACCAACAAAAAGTTGGAAAATCCCCGACTTTGTTACTTCAAAGTTCAATATCTCAAAAACGGCTGAGCTGATTTTGATAAAACATGTCTAAAAACCATCGCTAGAAAATCTGCCTTTAAATAAAAAAACCGAATTCAAATCGTCCTACACGTTTAAGAGGTATAGACTGACAGAGAGACACACTTAGCGGTCAAACTTATAACACCCCTCTTTTTGCGTCGGGGGTTTAAAAACTGCTATAGTACGAAACACAGAGTTTGAATTACATATTGGATGGAAGACTCGTTTTCCTTCACCGCATAAAGCTCGTGATAAATTTCAAATGTAATTTCGTACATGAATTTCGAAAACTCAGAGATACGAGCGTGGATTCAAACCCATGATCCTCTGCTGAGAGGCCATAGGTCAAACGACTAGGCCACTACGGCCTACATTGAGATTATAAATGTGGATTTTTTTTATGTGTGCGTGAGTACGTTTGTTACATTATGTCACGTTAAACCACCATGTAATATTTTGGTATTCCAAAAATAATTTAAATTAATCCCAGAATTACAATTCAACTGTCAGATTTCAGGAAAAACTAAACCCTGGGTTCCTATTTGTTCGTTGTCCCCCTATTTTTAATTCTAGGATGCTATTTATTGACAATCTATTTACAAAGGTAGTTATATAATTTAACATAATCGTCTTGTATATGTAACATAATTGTAGGAGATACACCTTTGGCAAGCCCAACATAATAATTAACCGACCATTTGACCTTTCCGAACTAATTACATGCCTCTCCCATCACGTTTCAATAGTATCTCTTTGTATTTTCAGCATTCTCTCATCCTTTTGCTAAAAACCGCTTTCCGGTGGACAATTGCCAAGAGCTGGCTAAGGACATCTTGTGTCTTTATCCAACAAACTATAAATACGTATCCGTGTCTCATTCTGTTAGGTTGAATTCTCTGAATGAAAGGATGTTTTTGCCGTTTTGTGATGCCACTGTTGCTGGAGCCAACTAGTGTGTAATTTGGTCGGTGCTATAGATAAAATATGTGATAATGAGCTCCGTTAATATAAGGCTTAAAGACATATTTGTTTTGTATTTTAGCTTAAATGTGAAAGGGAATCTCAATGCAAATTTGGTGGTCTGTGGGAGAAAATTGTCATTAATATGTCAGGCCTACATCATCATCGTCATGACCACCGGATAGCCAAGTGGTAGAGAACCTAACTACGAAGCTTGAAGTGATTTGTAAGTAGGTTCATCATCATCATCCCAGCCTATATACGTCCCACTGCTGGGCACAGGCCTCCTCTCAGAACAAGAGGGCTTGGGCTATAGTTCCCACGCGGGCCCAGTGCGGATTGGGAACTTCACACGCACCATTGAATTGCTTCGCAGGTTTGTGCAGGTTTCCTCACGATGTTTTCCTTCACCGCAAAGCTCGTGGTAAATTTCAAATGTAATTCCGCACATGAATTTGGAATTTGGAATTTGTAAGTAGGTTAGTTTTAGTTTAATTTTAATTTTTGTATATAGTTTTTTTTTTAATTTAAATCATTTTAAGTTATTGTTAGAAAGTTATGTTTAATAAAGAAAGTTTTTATTTATTACCATAAATTTATTTCAAACGTATATTTAAACAATAAATGGCCATAAACGGTACAGTGGCCACAAACGGTACTTCTGCCCTACACAGTAAAATTAGGCAATTCTCCGAGACTTCATTTCTCAGACATTAAAACTTGGGTACACTATCATAAAATCCTTCTATAAACTATAATTCGTATTTGCAATAAACTGTGCCTAAAGCTACGCTTGGGCATAATTACGACGTTTTCACTAATCGCGCTCCTTACGACCACGATTGACTTGTAATGTCGTATATTTTCTTCGACGTCGACAATTATATTATTCTTGGTAGGCCATGGGACAGAGAAAAGGGTGGAGATGACTAGTTTGTTAAGTGTAGACCGTTGCCTTTGATGCAATCCCGCAAATACCGCAACTTGATGAAATAGGTGATCTGGTCGATATCCAAATATTGGAGGTTAGCAAATGTATACGTCAAATGTGTTTCATTAACAATGAATCATCAAAAACTGTTATCGAAGACACACTGTTAATCAATCGTGAGTACCCAAGATCAAATAATAATACGGTTGATTCATCATCATCCCAGCCTATATACGTCCCACTGCTGGGCACAGGCCTCCTCTCAGAACAAGAGGGCTTGGGCCATAGTTCCCACGCGGGCCCAGTGCGGATTGGGAACTTCACACACACCATTGAATCGCTTCGCAGGTTTGTGCAGGTTTCCTCACGATGTTTTCCTTCACCGCAAAGCTCGTGGTAAATTTCAAATGTAATTCCGTACATGAATTTCGAAAAACTCAGAGGTGCGAGCCGGGGTTCGAATCCACGACCCTCTGCTTGAGAGGCGATAGGTCAAACCACTAGGCCACCACGGCTTACGGTATACGGTTGATTGTCATCTTGAAATCAAGTCATCTAGCAATTATTACATAATTCCTAGTCATTAAAAACACAGCATTCCTTGAGTCCCTAACAATAAACTAATTCTAGTCAGTCAAGTCAGTTATTAATAATGTCATTAAAACGAGCATTATACGAGTTGAATACGGTCAAAATTGTAGCATTCTCCACCATTTTCATTACTCCATTCCAAGAGCCAAAGGACACTTGCGTGTGCGCACGACACCCATAAAATCGCGTAAAGCCGATCGAGCCCGAAGTGACACGACAATTGCCGATGTTATGCTACAACTATTAATTCTTGTTCGACCGCCCGTGCTAGCTCTCTTGTTAGAGATCTAACGAACTTTATCGATGAAATACTGCTCAAAATTTAGTATTGGATTTTATAGACTCATGGGTTAAACTCATAAAAAATAAAGGCTTGTTATCTAAAGTATTAACTTAAAATGAGTTTGTTTAAAGAAAGGTGGAACTCAATCTTTTCACTGCCTGATCTGTCTTGTCAAAAGTCTTTTGTAGACGTTTCAACTGATAATTGCTATTTATCAACAGAACCACATCGTTTGCCACTTTAAAACAAAGTGTTACAACCGAATATTCATAATAGGATTGAAAAGCTAACTACAAAGCTTAAGGTCACTGGTTTGGTGTAGATATATAAAAAAAATGTTTGCTCTCGATTCATGGAAGGTTAATAATAAGTATATGTATTATCTATGAAAACATATAATTCTTTGCTTAGTATCCACAGTAGAGACAAGCCATGCTTAGTTCATCGTAGGAGGAAACTGGCACCAACTGTCCCTTTATATTTTTTTTGAAGCAGACTTCATCAAAAACTGTTTAAACATAGTAGATTATGATAATAAACGTATCTTGCATGCCACGGACGCTCAACGTTACCATATTTTAAAACGAAACCTTCTAGCAGTATATCCATAGTTTAACTATAGCGAACTGTTACCGTGAAAGAAACATGGCAACACAAAACAAGCCCACATTGTCCGACATGGCTTAGGGGTCGTATATTGTCTATCGGTTTATAGTGAGTACATTGAATTCGCGACTTCTTTACGATATGCGCATGCGATTGAGATGTTACACCTACGCGGTATTGTGGTATACGTAGTCACAGTAGAATATATCGTGTTATGTAAACTCAGTTACTTACTTGCTTCAAATCGTAAAATAATGCTTGGCCTACTTAAGTACTAATCCTTGTAATTGTCATAACACTTTATACGCATATAAAGTGGTTGCTCATAAAATCTTTTATTTGTCATTAATGATCCGCGCATAATACTTTCATTGTCATAATTTTACTAATCATAGTTTTTATTCATAATGATGAATAACGTTGTCATTAAATCATTATACTGAAGGAAGATCATAATTAAACATTTTAGACAAAACTAGCTAGGACATTAGTTGACCCGGATTTATTACATTGATTAGGGGAGGCAAGAAAGCGGGGGCTTTTTGCCTATCAAAATTATGAATTTAAGTTTTATGCGACCCTACGAGTATAAGATATTTAAGAAGTCGCGGTTGAAAGCTAGTACTTCATGATTAACCAAAAAATCATCGATGAACTGATCGATATAAAGGGCACACCATGGTGTGATTTTCATGACCAGATTCGAAGCCCAACTACCGCACGCGTTAAATCTCTTTAAGAAGTTCTGACAAAAAAAGCACATGACTAATTTAATTTGTTTTTCCCTTGTTACAGGTAAACCCAAAGCCCACCGATTCAAAACTATCAAAGTCAAATAGGTTTGAACAGCGCGGCGCAAATTGACATAAACACAACGGGCAGCAACAAGTGAGACACCCCTGTTGTTTGATTAGGGTTGGCGCTGTGGAGAAAAGTTATTTGTAAAATATGTTTTTTTTTCAACTTGAAGGAATGAATGATGTGATTAATAACTAATTATAATAATATTCGCCAAAAATATTGCCTTGTGTTTGATCATCCAACATGTATGGACTCGTATGTTACGTATTTATTTAAACCATTTATTGCACAAAAATAAAGAAGCACGCAATTGACGAACTTTGAGATACATGACGTGCTTACAAATGTAAACTTATTCTTTTAAGGGTTTCTACTAGTCCGATAAAGATCCAATAAAGTCCGATAAGAGTAATTTTTAATGTGAAAGCCGTGGTAGCCTAGTGGATTAATTTATTGTCTTTCAAGCTGAGCATCGTGGGTTCGAGGCCGGACTCGCATTTCTGAGTTTTTCTGAATGTACGTGCAAAACATCATCAAACATCATGAGGAAACCTGCACACACCTGCGAAGAAATTTAATGGTGTGAGTCAAATTTGGAGGAAATTTGGTACGAAGACTTTTTTTATTAAATTTTGATTAAAGACTTTTAAGAAGACAGGATAGTTTTATCCCAGGAAATAGCATAGCTCACGCAGAATAGCGATAAATGAATTCTTTGCAGATCAAATCGCAGGCAACAGCTAACAAAATAATATGTTGGTTGACATCGAAAACATTTTTGGAGTTCGTTGGCCGGGATTTTCTTGCATCTTTTGGCTCACCGTGCCAAGTATGCTTTGACATTTAGTACTTAAAAATAAAGGGAAAAAAACGTTTTAAAACGCCTCGCGCCAACCCTAAAAACAATGCAACCCCAAATAATAGGGGTGGAACACGCAAACATTTGTCTTGTGATGGTATGTTGCCATGAGTGCGTTCAAACAGGTGTTTAACCAACATGATAAATTGACTAGATGACAGGACAGGACATTCAAAAAAAAAATGAAGTACGATTTTTTTAGGATACTGTAAATTTCGGCGACTTCACGTAATTTGCGGGCAATCAGTGGATGCCAAGTGACGACTTGTCGTTTATTTTGAGGGTAAAGGACCTATTGAATAAAAAAAACGATTTTCGGTTTACAATTACCTACGAATCGTCAATAAAAATGCTATCTGTTTAAATAATATAAGTTTCATGTTGCGGGCAGAAGCTATTTGGTTAACCGACGCTTAACTGTTTGTGGTAACACGTTAAACCATAGTTAACGAACGGCAGCTGCCTGTGTATTGTTATTAATAACTCTGTATATGCGAAACTTTCAGAATGTTAGGCGAGGTTCTTTTTATATTGGTGGACTCTACTAAACCATTCTTACAGTTAGATTTTAAATACATGTAATATTTTATGTGATATCTTTTGCAGTCAAATAAAATTATTACTAATTGATTAATACACGCTAAAATGGCTAGTCATAAAGCCAGGTATTTTAATTCAATCAAAGTAAGGAACGAAGCAATTAAATATTATATTAACAATTTTTTTTTACATTTGCTTATGCCATCTAGCGGATGGTTGTCGAAAACTACTTTGGCCCAGCTGATACGAACCGCTTTGGAATCACCTTGTTCATGACACAGCTTTTTATTCTACGATTATGGATGAACTTCACTCTAAGAAAAGCAGAGTAAACAGCATTATCTTCCTCTTAAAAATATAATTTATGAATCCTTTTTAACATTTTTAATAGTTTTGGACAGAAATAAAACCTGGACCTAGAACATAAAGTCAATTCAAACAGTTTAACGTAGCATAAAACTAAACACAAACTATCAACGTTTTTAGAAACCACTTAGGCCGCCCGTAAAATATTAATGTGTGAATCCTACATACACTGCGCGAGTGAGATAAAACGTTTGTATGAATGAAACAAAAGTGTCGCGGTCCATCGCAAATGTCATGCGTGCAAGTTTAGAACCAACAATGCATAAAGCGATGTGCACATGAGTCGTATTTTGGGACAGCGTTATTACTGGCCATAACTTTCGCAGCCTGATCACAGCACCAAAAACATTACACGTACATTATTTTTTTTGTAAATGTGGGTTTTCTGGTAGTCAGAATGTTGCCAGGATTTGACAGCTTATTGACTGATTTACTGACTATTAATCTTAACTCCGAAGTATTCAATTTGATTACATAGGTATTCTATCCCTACATTCATCCCTACAGCACTTTCTTTTAACAATATTACTGTAGTACTACGAGCTGTCGGTAGGCCTCCAACAAGATGGAGCGACGACCTGGTTAAGATCGCGGGATCGCGGTGGATGCGAAAAGCACAAGACCGGTCTGAGTGGAGAGCCTTGGGGGAGGCCTATGTCCAGCAGTGGACGTCTTTCGGCTGACATGATGATGATGATGATGACTGTAGTACTAGAAAAGAATGGAGAGGGAGAATTCGGCCGAAAAGAAGGAGTTTTTGAAATTGGTTAGGAGAGATGTTTGTTAAAAAATATTGTGATAAGAAGTGGAAATACATAAATCATCAAAAATTAAAAGTATATTCCTATTTGCTCAATAATATGTGAAATCCTTTGTTTTGACAAAATAATTTCGTAATGTTCTAATATTTTTAAGCAATGTACACCAAGTGTGCACAATGTAGTTGTGACATTAGACCAAAAATATAACGGCCTAATTATTAATTACACAAATAAAACTAATTTAAAAAGCGGTAGCTGAAATACTGGCCATTAGATGACGATTTAAGTCGTTCCGACGTTCCATAGCCAGCTAATTGGCAGTAAATTATTATAATATGTTTACAGCCCACCTGTTAACGTAATGCAATTATTAGATTAAGCAAAAAAACAGTTATTGCATCTCTAGACTATAACGGGTTGAATTGCTCCGCTTGCTGTGTTTGTTTGTTTTAACGAAAATCGATTAAGTCTTGATCGTTTGTTTATTAGTTTAGCCAGTTTATTGCAAGTCCTTGGGTTTCAATTTATATTTAAAATAAGAAGTCTAACTTATTTTTTTCTTAAGCTCCATAAAAATGCAGTCGATCGCAACGTGGTTAATAGATCCAGATGTTTTATCTTTAAACCTGTGCCCTCTAGCGGAACGTTTGCGATGTTCGTGTTTCCATACAAATTGATATTTTAACGCGAACGCGATCGAGACGTATTTTGTAACCGAAAACTTACACTAAGGGCACTGACTCCGATAATTTTATGGAAATTAAATTAACCTACCTACCTACCTAATTTACCTACTCACTACTCTGATAAAGACGGTTAAAAATATACTTAACACGTTGATAAAACCCGGTTCAAGTCGAGTTACTAGTATTTACAGGAGGCACAGAATAAAGTACAATTGAGTGTATAAAATTATCCAATGCTTCTAAAATAAAAAGAACATAAGTAATATTTACCTCGACGTTTCGACCACACTACGGTGGCCATGGTGACGAGTAGACTACTCACGATTTACGTACCTGCTTCAGATTTTTATTCGGATGTAATAGGGCCGTGGTAACAATTTTTGAATTTTTTGACAGTTAGTAGGGTTCCCTGGTCGTACAATTGGTAGGACATATTTGCTGCATACCTACTATACTATTTTACCGTTGCTGAATTGGCTAGTATTGCTTCTCATCAGGAACGATCGAGTCAAAATAAAGTTTTAAAAGAACATAATTTTAAGTTACAGATTGAACGCTATGTGTGTGTCTGTTTGTGGCACCGTAGCTCTACAACGGGTGGCCAGATTTGAATGCGGTTATTTTTATTTGAAATCATAACAATCCTGCAAAGTTAACGATTTCTCAGAAAATTGCGTATACCTATCAATTTACGACTAAATACTTCTTTAATATACTTTTTAAACTTTATGTAATTCAATACGTACCCGTTCTGGTATGCAATTTAATACATCTATTTACAAATATGGGGTATAATGTGGTATAATACAACAGAAAGCAGTAAGTAAGATTTTTTGTAGCCTGTCAAGGTGTCTCACTCACACTTATAAACAACATAAACTTATCTGGTTACGTCTCCAAAATCGCCGTGTAAAATAATCTATGTCACATCCTAAGGCTCCGTTTCTACCAGAGATGTGCGAGGATGTGTTGTGAGGAATGTGTTTTTCATGAACCAATAGAAACGCTTCATTTTTAAACAGCGTTGCGGCTTGCCGTAACATTATGCTGAGTGGGGTCCACTTTGATACGATGTTATTTTTTTTTCCATCTAATGTATTTTTATGTGTATCGAATATGTGTAAATAAATGTTTCTCTCTCTCTCTCATTTACCTCGCCTCCGTTTCCGCCAGACATGTGCTGTGCGAGGATAGATAAATGAAGAGTTTCTATTATTAGTTCATGAAAAACATGTTCCTTGCAACACATCCTCGCACATCTCTGGTAGAAACGCAGCCTTATGCTTGCTCTAATTAATACCTCTCCGTCAACAATGCGACCTGGAACTGGCAGTATGACATCGGCATCCGTTTCAACTGCGACGTACGACCGCTAAGACAATCGTGCTAAATCCGAACGCAAAAGATGATGTTAGGCTTACACTGCATACGAAGATATGCGATGAAATTTAATATAGCGCATATTTTCATTATGACCGCAAACTTGCAAAGCTTTAAAGGTTCTAATAAACACAGGTATTTGAAAAAATACGACGTTTTATCTGTATTACATAAATTAACACGTACCTTATATCACTTGATTACAACTTTGTTTTTAAAGGCCGCACTTGCTAACGTAACAGCTGTCACAGATCCGCTTCTCTCGTGTCAAATTATTGTACGCAATACTTTTTACTTTACAATATATTTTACTTTTGTTACTTTGACATAAATAAATAGTTTATTAAAATTGAGTTGGCAAATAAGTGATGACTGATGGCTCGTTTAAAAATCGTGTTAATGTATTCGGTGGTGGGAAGTGCCCTATTAAACTCGAGTCCAGGATTAGGCGAACCAACTTGAAAGTTCATTACACACAAATGTTGCCACAGTTTCGCCAGTGCTGTAATATCGATATTTAAAAAAAACTTAATAACGATATTTAAAAAAAAAACTTAATACGAAGTAGTAATAAAAGAATTGTTTTATTTGAAAGATTTGGAAAAAAATCTGTTGAACACCGTTAAGTACGCCGTCCGCCTTTTTGTTTAGTTGACATTTCATACTGTCATGTCATGTCACCAATAGTTTAAAATTATTTCTTGGTTTTTATCTTGGCCTAAGACATACGATATAATGGATTTAGAAGGTGACCCATATAATTGTATAATGTATGGTATAGGCAAGTCTGTGTGTGCGAGAAGTACGACTACGAATACCTGATAAAATACAATTTTAAATCAGCAGGGCTACTACGAAACTCGAAACTTGAAGTTCGTAACGTACCGTTCCTCTCGCTCTCATATTAAACAGTATAAGTGATCAGCACGACACGAACTTCGAGTTACGAGTTTCATAGTAGCCCTGCAGAATGGTGTTAGGTGTAGTCGCGCAATTAATAGGTTCGTCGTTTTTAGGCCTAAAACTATGGAAATAAAGCCCAAAAGTGATAAACATTTTCATTCTGCGTCTACACAACGTTATATCGTCATATTTGTATCGACATATTCCTATGCCTTTTTTTGGTATGTCTGGTAACATTTTCAGCTGTCAATCTAGTTCGCCTAATTCTCGACTCGAGTTTAGATAATAGGTATGTAGAGAAAATTACCAAATCCCAGGCAAATTTTACAACAGCTGTTCATGTCCACGTTAAAATCAGTCTATTCTAACGGAAAATGAAATATAGTACGACATATATGATGTAAAACTAAGAGCTGATCTCGCTATGCTTTGATCAATAAATACGATCAAATGCGTTTGACAATAAAACGTATCGTAATTTTATTGATTTTATGAGCAGAAACGTTTGATGATTCAGTACCTAATATATATTAATCTTTATATGTTCGGTATTGCTATGGAACTTATATTGTTTCATTTTATGCTTTAGATTAATATTTTAATTCAGTAGTTTGCTAGGTAAAAACAAACAATTAAGCCCATTAGTTAAATTAGGTATCAAAAATTTTTGTAAGTACACTCATTTTTTTTTTATAAATAAAACATGACAAAGATGTCGCACGGCTTGACGACACACGCGGAACTTTTACTGGCTATATTCTTTCGTAATTTTTGTTTAGTTAGCAAAATAAATAGGTTTTTGGTAAAAAAAATCATTTTTAATACAAGCTTTTTTTGCTGACTGTACTTTTTGTTCACTGTAGGTACTTATATTGTTACCCAAACTAGATTTGCATACCAAATTTCAAGTCGTTGCCATTAACCATTGAAGAGTTTCCTCCTGCGGAGACGATCCTGGCCGGACTACCAGGAATGTCAATACCAGATTATTTTATTTTCACACAATTAACATAAGTATACCAAATTTCAAGTCAATCCAACTACTGGAAGTTGGTCGAATTGCAAGATTTGACTACAGACGGACAGATAGACAACGGGACAGGTGAAACTAAATCAAAGCTTGTAAAAATACATTTCCGATATATTTTGAAAAGCTAACTTAAGGAGTTTTTAGGAGATTAGCCAATTGATAAACTAAATTTTATTTATGGGATTTAAAGCTATAGCAGAGCTCAATCTATGTACGACATACTTTAACCAAGGCTAAAAAGGAGCTTAGTTCAAGCAGGACAATACATTATTAATGCCAACGAGCTGTTACATTGTCTTGTTGCGGTTTATAAGATGCTGCTTTGTAGTCATGTAAGTTGTACTTACTTACTTATGAAAAGGTCTGAGCAGATAAATCCTACTATCCTACTATATACTTAATATTATAAATGTGAAAGTTTGTGAGTGAGTGAGTGAGTGAGTGAGTTTGTGAGTGAGTATGTTTGTTACTTCTTCACGCTGAAACGGCTGGACGGATTTTGATGAAATTTGGCAGAAAGTTAGTTTATAACCTGGATTAAAACATAGAATACTTTTAATCCCAATATTCCCACGGGATAGGGATAAAATCATTAAATAACAACCGCTGGGCCTAGAGTCATGAAATTTAGGATGTAGATAGCTGGACATCTGGAATAACACATAGGCTACTTTTATCCCGATATTTCCTACGGGATAGGGATAAAATCTCTAAATAACAACCGCTGGGCTTAGAGTCATGAAATTTGGTATGTAGATACCTGGACGTCTGGAATAACACATAGGTTATTTTTTATTCCGATGTTTCCACTGTATAGGGATAAAATCTTGAGCTAATAACCGCTAGGCTTAGAGTCATGAAATTTGGTATGTAGATAGCTGGACATCTGGAATAAAACATGGCCTACTTTTAATTCCGATATTCCCACGTATAATCTCGAAACAACAGCCGCTAGACTTAGTCATGAAATTTGAAAAACTTCCGCCACTGTCATATATTCGTGCAAAATTACAGCTTTCTTTTTAATAGTCCTTGAGCAAAGCCGCGGACGGACAGACAGACAGACATGGCGAAACTATAAGGGTTATAAGGGTTTTTGCAATTTTGGCTACGGAACCCTAAAAACACTAGGACATTATTTGAAATGTATTAATTTGAAATAACTTATTATGCAGGGGACAAACTTTTATCGGTTAAAAAGAAGAATAACCCTTACCCATAATTTGTCATTATCTTTTCTTTTTCATTAACTTTGTACTTGATGGGTGTTACGTATTATGGTGTTTTTTTAATGACCCGCCCTTCTGGATATTCAGATTGGTCTCTTCTTCATCGTCACACTCTTGGCAGAGTGGCAGTGGTCATCACCATCTGGCAAGTTTCATAATCCGTCGCCATTCCTCCCTTACTGCAGTCCTTCTCGAACATTTGAGCTTGAGCACAGCCTAAACAAAACAAATGACGTTTGTTTCAAACGAATGTCTTGCACAATGAGTTATCTAGAGTAGACGTAGATATCACAGTAATAAAGTAAAAGGTTCACTCATTAGTCTAGTTTTACCTAACACACATTGGGTGTACAAAGTTGACACAGATCGTCCAACTTCCGTCAGTTACTCGTTTGTTTCTCGGAAAGTGTCACTGACAACAATGCCATCTGTTGGCGGCGAACAGATTTATGTCTCTCTCTGTGCGTGAGTTATGGCATTATTAAAATGTCCGGTTACACCCTTTATATGTTTCGTAGCAGATAAATTAAATAATGGAACAATACGTTTTTATACATAGAAGTAGACTACCACCATCATCATCATCATCTCACTGCTGGGCACGGTTTTTGGGGGGCTTTAGTTTTAACGCTTGCCCAATGTGTTGAAGGACCTTCTCCGCCAGTGCGTAGGTTTTTTTTACCATACTGTTCTTTACGATGAAAAAAGTTTATGACTAGGTGTTTGGGATATAACTGTGTTTTGTTTATGTAGATGTAGATGTGTTGATTTATTAGATGTGAAGGAAGAAACATATAGTCTTTCACACGTAGCAAATGAATAAGCTAAATGTTTGTAGTTTATTAGTCTGTTACCCTTTTATAAGTACCTATATATCAAAGTCAAAGTGAAAGTCAAAATATCTTTATTCAATTTAGGCTATAACAAGCACTTATGAATGTCAAAAAATCTACCACCGGTTCGGAAAAACCTCTGTTGAGAAGAATCCGGCAAGAAACTCAACGAGGCTTAGTGGTTGACCTATGCCATATAGGTCCTATGGCAGCTCGAGCAGAGGATCGTTGGTTCAAACCCAGGCTCGCATCTCTAGAGTTTTTCGGAATTCTTGTGCGAAATTACATTCTAAATTTACCAACAGCTTTAATGTGCATCGTGAGCAAACCCTCCACAAACTTGCGAAGCAATTCAGTAGTACGTGTGAAGTTCCCAATCCGCGCTGGATCTGCGTGGGAACTACATTCCAGGCCCTCTCATTCTATGAGGAGGTTTGTTCTTAGCGGTGGGATGTATACAGGCTGGGATGAGATAGGTTTATTCAGCTTTCTTTGTCCAGTAGTTTCTAAATCAAGTCTAGTGCGCGCATATTGGTGCTCATAACGGTTATGAATTATTGTGATCTATTCTCGGCCGTGCTCTCAGAAGAATGGACACCGCGCCCGCGCGTAAATATAGATCTATGGATCAATGTATTGGCATTGTGTGGTTATGATTTAATTCCGCCTGTTGTTATACGTTCATACAAAATGTGTTAACGTTACGTTACCTTTGTGCTACTAATGTCACGCTGACATCCCACACTTTTGTCATGGAAATCATAGTGAAATTGATTATGAAAAGGTTCCATCCTGGTACATTGAATCAATTTGCTCGACCGCGCCTAGCTATGTTGTGATATCAGAAAAAAAAACGATTTTTTCGACCACTTCCTGGCATGATTGAGCTGAAACTTGGCAAACAGACGTAAGTCAAGTTCGGCGAATTGTCACAAGTAATGACAATAAGTAGCAGTACTGCGCAGTCTTCTATTCTGCCTCAATGTCCTGCCACTGTCCTGTCCTCGTGGAAAACTAGGATAAGTTCCATGGCGGGATTTTCCTGAGATCCATTATGTCTTTTTTTTTATTCGACTGGATAGCAAACGAGCAAGTGGGTCTCCTGATGGTAAGAGATCACCACCGCCCATAAACATCTGCAACACCAGGGGTATTGCAGATGCGTTGCCAACCTAGAGGCCTAAGATGGGATACCTCAAGTGCCAGTAATTTCACCGGCTGTCTTACTCTCCACGCCGAAAACAGTGCAAGCACTGCTGCTTCACGGCAGGATTAGCGAGCAAGATGGTGGTAGCAATCCGGGCGGACCTTGCACAAGCTCCTACCACCTGCAACAAATGTCCTAATGTGACCTAATGTCTGCGGAAAAAATATTTACATTCTGACAGCTGAAATTTTTTTTACATAAAACTGACCGTGATTGACCCCTGTCTCACCTGATGTTAAGTGCAGATGCAGGCTATAAAATCCAGAGAGTCATTAGGTACCGATGTGTATTCATTACAAAGCTCCTTTTTGATAACACTGAAAATAATGGTCATATTGAGATACCAGCTTTTATCCGCGACTTCGTTGTCAAGAATTCTTTTACCACTGCCCCACCCCGAGAACCGAAATGAATTATAGAACAAATTGTAGCTACTCTACTTATAGGTACAATGTTAAGCGAGTAGATCTCGATTAGATATTTCCGGAGCAGCTAAAAGTGTCATTATTAATGCCCTCGCGCATGCACCGGAAACGGCCATCTTGCGCCAAATCCGCATTACTCTGGAAAAATATTGTTTTGTGATCGTTAATGGAACTCATTTGTAAAATGATATGCTTTTGGATTTAATCATTCTTTGGGAACTAAAGTGAGATGTTTGGGTTTAAGTTTTTTTTTTTAAGATTTGTAGGCTACTTTTATGAACGGCTACACATTTTGTGGTTTTTGAAATGCCTTCTAAAGCAGACTTGCAGTTTTGAGTTTTGTGAAAATAACGCATGACAGTTACCAAGAGCATGCAATAACTGAGCAAATTTATAATGAGTCAAAACTTTTGGTGTCTTTTAAGTATTATTTGTGTTGTTCTACTGCTGGGCAAAGGTCTCTCCCCTGGATTTCCAACGCCTTATCTGCACTTATGTCTGACCAGTCGCCGTATTGTCTAACGCGGGACGCTTGCTATCGCATTTACTATTTCTTTCTGTCTAACTGAGTAAGATGGGGACGGAAAGAGATGGTGAAAGCAATGGGCAATGTAACCCATGTCCCACATACATCAAATAAATTATTATTATTATGGCAAGAGCGCGGGTATATCCGCGGGACCATATCCGCCCAGGCCTGCCACAGCGCCGATAGCGATCTTGGGGCATCCACTGTAAGGTGATTGAGGAGACGTAAGCACCAACCTCAAACCATCAGTAATTAATAATGGATCGTTCAAAATAATATTTATGTAAAATTCCCACACTTTTAATTGCAGTGCACATAGTCAATAATTTAATACTTTTTGTTTTCAATCGTTAATCTCACTATTGATTGATTGAATATTGGTAAGATATAGTACCTACGTATCGACCGCGCCGCGACCTCGAGTGGCGACCTCTACCCGGAAGATGAAGCGTTGGCAGGCCTTCCACTAGGTGGACTGACGACATCGTGAGAATTGCGGGTAACCGGTGGATGCAAGTGGCGAGTTGTCGTTCATTGTGGCGTTCTAAGGGGGAGGCCTTTGTTCAGCAGTGAACGTCTTCCGGCTGATGATGATGATGATGAGAGTAGCCTAAGGAATCCATTGGTCGGTCCTGCTCACGTCTTCCGAATTACCTTGTAGGTAGTTTATTTTTATAAAAAAAAATATTTTGTTGAAGTTTCAAAACACTCGTCTGAAGTAAGTGTACAACATAGAGTTATATATTATAGCGTTATTCCCGAAAAGCGCGATCTCTTAAACCTAATATAAATGAACTAAACTTTCTTAAGCACCTATATATAAATATTATATTTGCCCCAACGATTCGAAAGGCTCATCAAAGAATTAAAAAATAATGAAAAAAATATCTACGGTTCCTACCCACGTCTTTTATAATTACTCCAGTAACAGCCATATCAAAGCGTTTACTGTGTCCGCTATATACACAGACAGACATACGAATTCCTTTATGAATCGACACAAAGTGTCTCTTAATTTCCCCCACAGGCGGGCTTTACAGAGTTCCTATCTGTTTCGTAGCGTTAGCAAACGCAGCGAATATAATTATTGTGTCTCTAAATAATTATCTGGTTAAAGTAATTATCATTTTAGTAAGTACCTTTTGAAATCATCATCATTATCATCATATCAGGCGTAGGGCGTCCACTGTTGGACATAGGCCTCTCCCGTAGACCTCCAGTTGCTTCGGTAAGAAGCGGCCTGCCACCATAAACCCGCGGCTTTTACTAGGCCATCCGTCCTCTTTTTCTCTGTTCTTGTCTGTTCCGCGGTCTCCATTCGTAAACTTTTCAGCTACAATGGGCTCTGTTCTCCGTGCCATGGCCACCATTCGCAAACATCATCATTGTCATCTTATCTGCCGTAGGGCGACCACTGTTGGACATAGGCCTCCCACCATAGACCTCCAGTTACTTCGATTGCAAGCGGCCTGCCACCATGAACCCGCTTCTTTAACCAGAGGCATTGTCTCACACTTAGAATCACCATCGTTTTCACCACTTCTTTCTGTCATATGGCATAAGATAAAGTTAGAAAGAGATTATGAATGCGGTTGCGAACGCCAGCGCGTTAGACAATATGACCTCAGTTCATCTGTTCATCTCGTTCTGCTTTCGTCTCCGATCCGCGGTCTCCATTCGAGCACTGTTCGGCCCCAACGGCCATCTGTTTTCTGTGCTATATGGCCACCATTCGCAAACATCATCATTGTCATCTTATCTGCGGTGGGGCGTCCACTGTTGGACATTAGGCCTCCCCCATAGACCTCCAGTTGCTTCGATTGAAAGCGGCCTGCCACCATGAACCCGCGGCTTTAACCAGAGCTCCCATAAAGATAGACCGATTTCGATGCTGTTTTTTAATCAAAAGACGCGGAATCGGCAAAAGCCGATAGAAAAACCCCTTTACGTCATCGCAATAAGGGCTAAGAAATCATGGTTCAGCTCGTATCGGCTCAGCCGACGCCTGACGACGCGTCTACGTCTTTTTCGCTCTTATTGCGTAGACAAGACATAAACCTTTTTTCTATCGGATAATTGCCTTAATGTGGGGAGACCCTTAAATTTTTATTAAAATGAATTCAATCGTTTATGAGATATGATAGTGGCGGAAGTTTTTCAATTATACTAAGTATTTTTTTATTTTGTTAACAGCTTGTTTTGCTGTCTCTACGCTAGGGGTGGCATACAAAGAGACTGCTCTTTTGCCCCGCTTCTTACTTTTTACTTTTTGGACCCCCTCCCTCCCGCCACACCCCGCCCTGGCAACTGAACGTTTGTTTCAGTTGTTACTGTGTATTTTATTTCTGTGCCAATAAAGTCGCGAGTATTTAGTAAAAATACGTCTAGTTTCTTTAGTTGCACAGTATCTACCACTGTGCAATGAAGATTAATGTGAGACGACCGGATGGCCAAGTGGCTAGAGAACCTGACTACGAAGCTCGAGGTCACGGTTTCGATTCCCGCCCGGGGCAGACATTTGTATGAAAAATACGAATGTTTGCTCTCGGGTCTTGGATGTTTAATATGTATTTATCTATAGAAGTATGTTTATCCATTGCCTAGTATCCATAGTACAAGCTTTGCTTATTAGTTTGGGACTACTTAGGTCAATTGGTGTCAAGTGTCCCATGATATTTAAAAAAAAAAAAGTAAACAAGTTGATCTTGAATGTTTATTTTCTACCCGCGGCTTCGCACGCGTATATCCCTAGGTCCAGTATGTTAAAAATAAAATGAAATTCCTTTGAATTCCCCAAGTGACATCCGAGATGTTATTCCAATCCTATAGGAGGATTCTCGAGGTACAAAGTAGGTATAGTATAGGATTATTTTATAGTTATCCCCTTCCCGCTTGGCTATCAGGCCTCTGTACCAGCACAGAATAAGTAATAGTACAAGTAGTACCAGTAAATATAATAATAATAAACAATAATTGTCAGTGCCGTATGTCGTGTACCGTAAACTACTTCAACTTTGCCCTCTGGCCCCAACATTGCCTGATTTGATTAAGAGTCCATAACTTAGCACTCTTATAGGTTTTAAACTTTTATCTACAAGGGAATTATTATTGCGGCGGGATAAAAGTTTAAAAACCTAAAGGGTGCTGAGTTATCGACTATTAATCGAATCAGGCAATGTTGGGGCCAGAGGGCAAAGTTGAAGCAGTTTACGGTAACAATCTATTATTTGTTAATGCGAAGACCGAGCAGGAATTCAGTACCTACTGAAAAAATAATTTGCAAATGCAATTCACGTCCCAGTGAGCACTGGCCTCCTGTCAGAATGAGAGGGCTTGGACTGCAGTCCCCACGCACCCCCAGTGCGGATTGAGAACTTCACACATACCTACCATTGAATTGCGGTGTAGGTAGGTATACTCGTACGCCTTGGTATTACATATTCCACGTCCTCAGTTCCACAGTGTATACGCTGCATTATAATTTTGATCGCACTATGTAAACATGCCTTAACATTGTCTTTCTTCATGACCGCCATTTTCCCCCACACACCCTCAGAGCAAAAGACATGCCGCACAAAGGCGGTTAAAAAGACGCTCCACAAGGTCTGGCGCAAACAAAATGTCTACACAAGCTCTACTAAACATTTCCAAGACGTGGAGGGATTGTGGGGGAATGGGGGGAAAGATTAAGAGAAAATAAACAGAAGTGACATAATATTTAAAAAATTGCAACTGTAATTTATTGAATCAGGAGTTACTTTGTCAAGTTCCATAATCAATGCTATAACGATAGCTACGTATATGCAACAAATGTGTGTTCATGCATCTCTTCCACCTCCACACTGTAAGAACACACACAAATCCAACTATTACCTCCACCACACTACACTGACGTGTATCGAACTCAACGAGAGATCATTATGAGAGCAACACAACCGTTCAACATGCCATCAGATGTTAGACTAACGAACCAAAACAATCATTTCAATTTATCATTGAAAATCCCCAAGTAGGTATTCACTTTATTTTTCTCAAAAAAAAAACCATAAATATTTCACAAACTCAAATAAATTACTTTCACTACCACTACTAGGTCATCATCATCCCAGCCTATATACGGCCCACTGCAGGACACAGGCCTCCCCTCAGAATGCGAGGGCTTGGGCAGTAGTTCCCACGCAGGCCCAGTGCGGATTGGGAACTTCACACATACCATTGAATTGCTTCGCAGGTTTGTGCAGGTTTCCTCACGATGTTTTCCTTCACCGTAAAGCTCGTGGTTAATTTCAAATGTAATTCCGCACTTGAATTTCGAAAAACTCAGAGGTGCGAGCCGGGGTTTGAACCCACGATCCTTTGCTTCACACCTACTAGGTACTTATATTGAAATACAAACACACTTGGAATTACAATCGGTTTCATCACTTCTTTCTGTCACATGGCGTAAGATGAGGTAAGATGAGATGAGGGTAGAAAGAGATAGCGAATGCGATCGACGAAACAACTTTACGGATTTAGCATCTCGTTCCATTCCATACATATTATTATTATTATCTTAATATTTTAAGAAAAGTCGGGCTTGTTCGAACACTTATAACTCGAGAACGGCTGGGCCGTTATCATGGTTTTTGATTTGTTGTATTGGTCTCCGTCCCGAATAGCAGAATAAATATTGAAAACATTGGAAAATTGACAAAAAAATAAAATAAAAAGCAATTTCCCAAATAATGTTCATGGGTTTCGTAACTGTCAGTTATAGACCATATAAGTTAGTTATTTTATATTTGCCTACAAAAATATTCACTTAAAATCATTGATACTCGTACAAAACAACGTTGATTGATGGTTTGGAAACGCAATTGGACCCGTTAGATGGCGCTGTTGTTGGTATGTCATCATAATTTTAATGTAGTGATTTTCAGGCAGGACAACGTCTGCCGATTCCGCTAGTAATACATACCTAATTAATACCACAATCGGGACTTATCACGCTAACAAACGAGTAATAATGACCTCGACTTTTCGACCACATTACATAAGTCCCGATTATGGTATTAATTATGAGTGAACATCACGAAAGCTTAAAACAATATATTTACCTACTATACCTAAATTTACAGGAGTGAATAAAAGTATCGGTGTATTACCTATTTGAATATACTTCACTTTCACCCAAATGTGAAAAAGCATCGGTCATTTTCCTACAAAAATGTCTAAGCGATATTACTTTCGTTCAATCCATTCGCGTGAGCTCTTAAATTGGGACTCGACCTGTACTTATTTACTTTCCTTTACTTTTTGTTTCAATAAATTCCTTGTCGCCTCTGTTTCAAAGGTTACTTACCTACTCTGTGCCGGCCCCGTGTGTTACCTATACAATACGTAGCGCTATTACGCGGTGTATTGGCGCAAGCATTCTCACAAAATCGTTATTCTTTGATTCTTGTGTGGGTACAGGAAATTTTCTAGGTTTGTTTTATTTTAGATGAAGTGTGGGTCCATTTAGTAGTTTGGGTATCTACTGGGTTTTATGAAAACACTAGCCATCACCCGCGACTCCGTTTATAGCTGTCCCGCGGGAACTATGCAATTTTCCGGGACTCAAACTGTCTGTAGGTATACCGAATTTCATCTAAATCGGTTCAGTGGTTTAGACGTGATGAAATAAGAAATAAACAAACAAACAGACTTATAATATTAGTGAGATTTTAATTACTTACAGTTGAGTAAAATAGCTATTTAGTTTGCACATATTTGTGTAAGTCCAAACACACACACACGCACGTGCACATACACGCACGCACGCTTGCACAGCGCCGTTCGCAAGACGGATTTTGCTCACTTAGGAACCATTTCGTGACATACAACTGTTATAACATTTTAATTTGTTTTTGTTATTTCGTGCTTTATCGAAAATACAAACTGAGACATGGATGCACAGAAAAACCAGAAAAAGAGACCAGCACTGGGAATCGAACTCAGGTCCTCAGCATGCCGTAAGTAAAACCGCATTTAAATCGGTCCACCCGTTTAAGAGCTCGGTGCCACATACAGATACACAGACAGGCAAACAGCAGATACACAGACACACATAGCGGTCAAACTTATAAATAACACCCCTCTTTTTGCGCCGGGGGTTCAAAACCGACACAAATAATAATAAAGTAACAAAAAGTACTACTAAAATTGCATTTGAAAAATGTGCAAATTTTGCGATAGAATACTTTTGATTTTTTGTGTCGTTTTTGTATTTATTTTGTATTTAGGTAACAATATGTATAGTAACTGCTTTTCACTAGACTATATTTTTCCGTGAAGATTTCCAATGTCAAGTTGAAGTTGTAAATTGTCACATCCGATAGTAGGTAATAAGAATGACAATAAAGTCTCCCCCCGTACCACGATACCGCCCACCAGTCGCTAAACTGTCGCTAGTATGTCGCTAGTATCGTGGTAGGGGCGGTCAATCACCATCTGTTAGCGGTTTTGACGCCGCGTTCGTACCGCAATATATCGTGCTAAGTTAAGAAATGTCGGGGTGTCTCAACTTTTCTATGTTAGTTAGTTGGGTGACACTCTTAACCGGCCCGGGGAATACCGACCCAGTTTTTCGTGTACACGGCCATAGAAGCATGTCAGTTTCTATGGGCGTGCATGTAATTTGATAGGAACTTGTTTAAAAATTGGTAGACCACTTATTTGGCTGATTGGTACCTACACGAAAAACAGGGCAGTATTATCCGGGCCGGTAAGATCCGAGTGTGCACCCGGTTCGTTTGTTGATATTCATGCAGTTTTTTGTTGCAAAGATTATCTAATTTGTTTTGTATAGGTAATAAGAGATCCCTTACTCATTTACCTCTTATGATTGGTTTTTTGGAGTCTTTTTGTATTTTTTATTTCAACTCCAAATTTGTTACTTTTACGGGTATCCCGTGAAACCAAATCGAAAATACAAATTGAGACATGGATGCACAGAAAAACAAGAAAAAGAGTAAATCATTTGCCTCTGACCATAGTGACCATGCCACGTCCAAGGCTAAAATTATCTGCTATTAACGCTATTATATGGGATCATTAATATTTAATTCTATTCCTATGCAAATCAGCACATTACCTCAAAGGACATTCTGCAAAGCCTTGAGACTGTGGCCAGTCCAGAAATCCCGTTAGTAAGAATACAAGTAGGTATTGTTTGGCATTGTACCTACCTACCTTACCTACTTACTGACATTTTTAAGTAAGTACCGTTTTCTAAAAAAAATAAAAATTGACATAGTAAATATACCTACTAATCTCATAATAAAGAATAAAAATGTAAAATTATACTCCTATGTAAATTGTAATAAGCATATATGTAAGCATACTGGAATTCCGGTACCTACCAAATAAGTGAAACATTGTTGTCCATCTGTTTACCAGCATTTCATCAAATGAATTAGGTATCATTTCATAGGCCGTTTTATAAACCAACACTCGTTATACGTATTGTTCTTGGTTCTACAGAATTAATTGTCTCTTTTAGGGGTTCCCAAACTGTGTCATGACGCCCCGGGGCGTCACGGCACTCTCTTAGGGGCATCGCGAAACGGAACACTAGCCGCCTGCCAACGATCTAGAGCTATACTTAGAAATTTTCTTCCACAAGGGCGTTGCAAAAAATTTAGTATAGAAAATATTGGGTCTATTTAATACAAATACGAAATATATAGCACATGTTTAATTCCCCTTTATAATTAATTCAATCCTCGTTTTAATTACCTAATTTCTATTACTGGCCGTTCTATTTTATGTCATGCAAAATTCAAATTTAGAACGCATACCACACCAATCACACAATAGAGTCGACGCAGCGTTCCAATTCGGTGCGCTATTGTTGAACGGAGCCCTCTGATTGGTAGAGGGGCACAATGGGCCACGCCCACAACACAATGCCCCATTGTCATCCACCTGCGACGCGACGCCCAATGGTTCGATTTACGAATTTTCCAGAAAAAAATATTCGTATTTTTTTTAATTTTATTTTTCGTATCTGGTCATTCGAGTCGCGTTTAAAAGCGTCGAAAAGCACATTAGATCGTTTTTGTAAATGGCTACACTTAAGTGGGCAAATGAAGCTCATTTTTTCCGTAAAAGCTTCGTTTAAAAAACTAAGTGAAACGGACATCTGTTAACTGAAAATACTTACGTAATGTTCTAGGGGGAGCCACGGTCGCTACAAATGGAGATTAGTTCAACTAATGGTTCCATTAAGGTGAGTTAGTAGCGATATTTTTACGTTAAAATGTGTAAAAATGTTTCCCCAGTAGGTATAAGTCGTTGACTTTTGGTTTAGGTCGTGTGAATGGTAGACTTTATCGTTTATCTTAGCCGGATTGTATTGAATTACCTTAAGGTTATCTTGTATTAGATAACTAATTAAAAGGGACAGTTGAAAGTCGTTATTATCGGTGTTTTCTTTGAAAAGGAAAGTTTTATAGGTACCTAGATAGATACCTATACATTATTTTATTATAGTGTCGATGCACTGATTAGAAATTTTTATTATTTAACAACTACCTATTACGAGCAAATTTGCGATCCTTACTAATACCTATTATAAATGCGAAAGTGTCTTACTGACGGTTGCCTCTGAATTTGGTATGAAGGTACAGTGGGAGTAGGAAAACCTTCGTCAGTTATTAAATTGATTCCTTTATACAGTCATAGACTCTTAGTACGTTTTGAAACCGATATACTAAGTAGACAAGGGCATATCCAATTATACTTACTTGACATGAAAATAAGGGTCAAAATAGTATACACCTCTAACATATATCTAGTTTCATATCAATACCAAACCTTTTTAATAAACAGCGTCGTAAGAGTTTGAATCAAATAATGTTCTATTTAATTGTCAGTGTTCGTCAGTGCCAAGGTGTAGTGGTAGGGTTGCTATGGTCACCTTTAAACAAGATTATGTTTAGCAGGTTGATAGTTTGATGCAGTATGTCATACTCAATTGGTAAAGCAGATTATCGCTCATACTGAGCAAAGGAAAATAGATCATGAGGTGACGAACCTTTTTTTACTCCGACTATACTTTGAAACCCTGGATAGGACATAAAATAGTTAGGTATAAAACTATCGATATAAATATAAATCGATAAAGGAATTTTTCGCAGTCAGAGTCGCGGGCGAAAGCAATATCTTTGTAAAATTATTTTTTTTCGCTAATCACTGACCTAAATCTTAGAATTTAAATTATCACAAAATTAAAGAACTGATAGATGAAAGGGTTGAAAACATTTCGCATCAGATCATAATAATGTTGCCAACATTATTAATACACGGGTACCTATCACATATGTGTATTGTGTAGATTGTTTGTGTAACTACATGTATATTGTGTAGATTATGAATTAATATTACAAATTAACTCCACACAATAAGATTCCATATACCAATAAACTTAAGGTTGAAATCTGAGTGAGCGGCAAAAGGGGAATTGTGCCCGAAACGCATCAAAAGTTTCGTTTGTGTGAGTTAGGGGAAGAAGGGTTGAAATGAACCCGTTATCTTCGAAGGGGAACGCTGGGGGATGAGGAACAATCTTTAACTTGTGTATTAGGTTTAATGTATCCTAAGGTTAGTTAGAGTTGGTTAAAATTTTGAACTTTGCTAATGAAGTTTGTTAGCAAGGTACCTATTGATGAGATCAAGGGGTAATTTCTGCTCGCTGTTTAAAGATAACGACGGCATTTTGATAACCGCGTTTAATCCTAACTAATATTTTATGTGAATGTGAGTTTATTTGTTATTTTTTCAAGTTTTAAGTATTGAACTGATGGTAATAAATATTTGACACTGAGATGTTTCAACACCCTAAGAAGGTTATACCTAGTTCCCGCAAGATAGCGATAAACGATTTCTTTGTATAAAGTGTCGCAAGATACAGTTACTTAGTTAGACATTAAGTCAAACCCCTATTTACTGGACTTAATATTATAATGATGAAGTGTGTGTGTGTGTGTGTGTGTGTGTGTGTGTGTGTGTGTGACACACAAAATCGTGTATTTTCATTTTATGTAATTTTGTCATACGTAGGTTCAACAACCAGTAGGACCAATAAGACTCAAATCACTGTTAATAAAATTAAGTCAACCAAGTAGGTTCAGTCATTTACCTGCATTAATATCTGCTACATCGGAGCGTGCAAAAATATCTGACACGTCCTCCGGCCCTAAAAATAGGTGTCGTATCAGCAGGGCTACTACGAAACTCGAAACTCGAAGTTCGTGTCGTGCGGTCCCTCTGACACTTACACTATTTAATACGAGAGCGAGAGGGACGGTACGATACGAACTTCGAGTTTCGAGTTTCGTAGTAGCCCTGGTGATACAAATTTATGCACGCTTTGCTGTGTCAGATATTGGTGCTAGTGACTGTGTTTCCTCAAGCTTTTAAGTATTTCTGATCAAATTATATTATAGACCTTTTTAAATAATTATTACAAACTAAAAACATAGGAGCCGTAGGTACGTGAATTCACCATAACATTAACCTTATCATATTTTACGATATAACTAATTTTACGCTCAGCCTATGCCGTTTAAAAATTGAAAATCAACAATATAAAAAATAATTAGCCATCTCGATATTATTTGTTTAATGATACCATACACGTTGGCAGTTTCAATAAGATTAGCATAGGAATTGTCACTACAATCTTTAAGTGGTTCTTTTGATATTCAAATGTTTGTAAGATCAGATAAGAAAATATCAAGACAGATATAGTCAGGCTTAACTGCCCACCTTTGTACATACTTACATTGTCCCTTTACAAATTGACAAATATCTTTAGTTAGGTAGGTATATTGTAAGGTGCTAGGTGAGGTTGCAGTAGGTACCTACCTATGTTAATAAAATAATTAATGATAGATATGAAACTATTAAAAAATCAAACATTTTTAAGATAGATATGCTAAATTGTTAGGCATAGCTTAAAGAAATACGTAGAATACTTGTGAACTGGTCTTTATTTAATATTTTTGACAGAAACTTAAAGCAAATGGTGATGTTCTCTTTTTAAAAATTAAGTTTTCGTTGAGTAAGTGTGTTTCTAATGAAAACCAATAATACTAACTTTTTTTTAAGTTAGCTTTTCATTTACTTGATGTCGATTAACTGGGCAAGGTAAAAATATTTAGCATAGGTTGATCTAACTAATGCTCGGCAGTTAACAAAACTTGCTTTGCTTCTCTAGAACACCCTCTTTCAATTGGCGAATGGCATTCACCAAAACTGATTCTTTGTTTTAAAAAAAAACTTAGCGGAAACAAAAACTACGCAGTCTCGTGGTATTTATCACGTGAATGTGTGTTTTTATCTTCTTTATTTTATGAAAAAAAAACACTAATAATCAATAATTTCATGATATTAGACGTTACAACTCGCTAATAACCGGTGGCTACTCGTAGATCTCTAAATGAATTATTCCCAACTGTTGATACACCACAGCCGACTGCTAATGAAACGCCGGAAGCACCACAATGGCTCGGAAGCTGTGGACAGCCTGATAGCAAGCGGCCAATTAGCCCTAGCCTCGACACTTGGACCTATTTAAAAAAACAAGTGAAAGCTTTTTAAAAATTATACCAGGTTTGTGGTTATACTTTAGTAGTACTGATTCTGGTTATAGTTGATTTCAAATGAGAGATTATTTGGCTTACACTAGTATACGTAGTAACGTATAATTCGGATTTAGAAGATCTGAAAAAAAAATGCCACTACACAGATACTGACTGATCCAATAGTTTAGTCAACTGGGAGTTAGGCTGGCTATACATTACACACAAGTGGAAATACAATGCACCGTTACCTATCTAAAAACAGTGCTCAATCTGAATTTATGAACGTCGTTACATATAAAAAATAAAAGGTTGTAATAAACTGGGCACTACTCAATATGGGCGTACCTAATATACTTATGTGCAAAGAGCATAGTGACAAATTAGATGGATACACTGCAAACTAAGCTCTTAGTTCTTATTTAATAACAAGCGTATAGATACTGTAGTCATTAACTTTACTGACGTGAAACAGTTTACGAATTCAAAACTTACATCTACCGTACCGAAGAACATCCCCATTCTAATTAGAATAAGTATACCCAAAAGTCAAGGTACTGACCACTCCAATTAACAAAATCAAAGACATTGAAAACAATCTTGCCTTTGAATGGACCAAAGATGCTGGGCCAACAACTGGAGAGCAATCAAGTAATGGCGAGTCGATAATTCTGATTACTCTGGACAAAAGGAAGGGACCATGTTTTAATGGAAGGTGGGTCGAAAGAGGATTGTTTTACCTAGGGTTTTATTGATATCTTCAATCACTAAAGGTATAAAGATACAGTAACCACAGCGTAGCCGTTTAGCTCATGTAAAATGTGGGTAGGTATTGAAAAAAGAAAGATACTATTTTGATTAAATGTTTCTTAGCTTCTCTCATTTGCACGATTTTGTAATTATTTTGAGACGGCCGGATAGGCTAGAGGTTAGAGAATCTGTCGTAGGGACACTTGACACCAATTGCCCCAGTCCCAACGTAAGCAAAGGTGTCATGGGTATTAGGCAACGAATAAATATATTTAAATACATAGATACATACTTAAATACAAATTAAAGAAGCAAAACTCAAGACCAAACATTCGTATCTTTCATACAAATATCTGCCGCGACCAAAGACCGAACCTAATCAAGCTTTATAGTCGAGTTTTAATTCTAGCACCACTGGGTAATCTGGTCGTCGAAATAAAATAACGATACTTACTTAGCTGCTTACTAAGTTCTTTTCTCTTTGTAACCTATATACGTGTAAGTATCAATATTTCCCTTTTATAAATACCTACAGTAAAGAGTTTTACTACTACTACAGAGAAACAAGAAGCCTACATAAAATAATACACACAAGCAACACAACAATTACTTCCAGCTAACACATGTAAGCGAGACCATCAAACAAGAAGCAATTTCCCTGAAACAACTAATAAAAGCTGCCCCTCCCCCTCCCACACCCGAGATAATACGAGGCACCCTTTGACACCACACCACGCTCGCGCCTAAGTGGGGCATAATTCGGTGTCTTGAGTTCAAAACCTGTACAAAACCTATAGGGAATGACGGTGAAAAACGTTTCCATTTTCATTATAGGTACCCATCGGGTGTGACCTTTAACAGGAGTAAATAGGTAATTAAAACATAGATCGTACTCGTCAAATTGAGCTACATTAGTTCAACGAATAAAAAAAAAACGCCTTTCAGTGAGTCTTTCAGAATCAAATTTCAAAATGGGCGGTAGTTCCCATTGCACGCAGGTCCAGTGCGGATTGCGAACTTTACACACATCATTGAATTGCTTTGTACATTGTGCAGGTTGCCTCACGATTTTTTTCCTTCACCGTAAAGCTCATAAATTTGAAATGTAATTTCTTACACGAATGTCGAAAATTTCAGATGCGAGTCCGGGTTCAAACCCACGATAGGTATTGCAGTTATCTATCGCTTAAATATTCATAAATAAAATTCTTCACACATCTAACTTTATGTTAATCATCATTATTAGGTCATACTAGAAAACCTATAAAATACTTCATAAACGATGACTTCTGCAATCTTAATTTAAGCTACCAACTGTAATCTTATCTTGGAAGAGATCCTTTCAAGCGTATAAGTTCGTGTTCTTTAACTGAGATAATTTTCCAGGGAGGGTTCTCCCCTCCCCCCACCACCCCCACGTACGCCTGCGCCACACAATGTAAGGTACAATTCAATAGAATCTGTCAATTTTCTACATATTTAAGACACCCTATCGTGGGCACACTTGATTATATATGTCGTTGTTGCAATTATCATCTAAAAGGAATCACAAGTAAGGCATATCTGTGTCTACAGGATTGTCAGATTCTATTGAATTGGAGTTTAGGTCATAATTATACTTTGTACGTGAAATATTCGGGTCATGATGTGCTATGTAACTGCTGACTGTCATGACCGGGTGGTTAAATATCGGTTTTAATGCTATTGTAAAGAGTACCTAATACAATACAATTCAATAACTCTTTATTGAACACCACCACATAACTACAGAGATTTTGAATGGAATCAACAATATTACTGACGAAAATATGTGCGATACAGTTTAAGCACTTTTGTCGCTTTTTTATTGTAAAAGTCAACTTATAACGAGTGCTTTTTTGACTGAAAAATAATATATTCCTGGCAAGACATTAAAATAAGATACAAAATTAATAAGTCTGTCAATGAATTTTAATGTTAACTTCCTAAAGCGTGAATTGTGATTATTTGTGATAATGCTAAGCGACAGTGAAATAAAAATTAAAAAAAAAGAAATGCTCACACGTGCGATTAATGACGATGGAACGCGCCATTTCCCCCCGTAATTATCCGTTCACTTACAAAATTACGAATAACGTTCCGCTTATTTTTATTTTTAGCACGAATTATTTTTAGCTTAACCTTGACACTGGCTGAATACGAATATAACTCGAGTAACCCGCTCTTTTTACAACGACATTTTTTACAATGAATAGCAACATGCAAATAACTCGTCACTGTTTGGGTTTTAGGCACCGTGGGAAAGCCCACTGTGTAACAATAGCACCAATCCTACACAATAGACCGATTTTCCTTGGCCACGCCTTGCATTGTAATACACGCCCAGACAAGAAAGAAAATTTTCTCGGCAAACGTGACCGATTGTATTGACTTTTTAAACGCCCAGATCGCACACCCACTGTGTCTCATTGTGTGCGAACCACAATGCCGTCGGCACCACTGTGCGGGCCACGGCGGGGCGGGGCCTAGAGCGAGATCGCTAGCGCGGGAATAATGCGCGGGAGCGGGACAGCGCACACCGCTCGGTCGCACTGCGCTCGCTAGACAGGGATGGGCGCTTTGTATAGATTTCGCATAGACAATTGATTATTAACGTTTTTTTGAATAGAACGTTGTAGTTTTACAGCGGCATCTCACCCTCAAATGTACTAAGTGTTTACTTGGATTGTTAGAAAGTCCGTTTTGTTTCTAGTTTTTGGTGTAAGTGGGTGCGAAGGACGTCATTGTTCACAGGGCACTGACATTAGGTAGGTGCGTCCCTGTCTAGCGGGGCGGGGGTTATTGTAGCGCGCGCGTATTGTCGCCCGCTTCGATCTGCCAGCATTGTGTGTCGCTGCGCCGCGAGGGACGGACGCGTGTACCAATCTCCTTTACCTTACGAATTACGAGTTAAAAAAATTGTGTTCGCTCTGTGCTTGTGTTTTGTTTTGAGTTTTGATTCCGGACTGTGTTTATGATGCCAAAGATTTGTGTATTGACTTTTTAGTCGTGTTTTGTTTTTTTATGTTGAATGCTGACCGGTTTTTTCTGATGTCTCCGAAACAAAAAGGAACAATGATAACACAGTTGAAGGTAAGAATTACATAATTAAATTTAAAAAATACTTCATTTTATTCCGTGGTTATCTCATGAATTAATAAAATCACTGTTAAAAAAAGTGTCAAGCATGTTACGACGTGCCCAGTGGTGCGAAACGGTTGAATGCCGGACAAAAGTCCCTAATAAGTAAATTCGTTTCTTTCTTTTGTATTCTTATTTGAATAAATCCCCTTATTGTGGCAAAAGGTTGCGAAATCCTTTGCGATTTCAGTTGATCGTTTTAAAAAGAACCTGTTTCCATTCAACTCCATTCAATCAGTTGACATTTGACATGGTCATATGATGGATGGAAGTCGGGGTTTTTATTCTCCAGTTTTATTTAAAAACATTGAAATTGATTGATAATCAACTGTAACTTAAAACAATTAAAATATCAACTAAGTAAGCCGTTTTAAAACTACATTCTTGTTTTTTACCCGTTTTAGTGCAAATGTTTCCTGTCGAATTTTTCGTATGCAGAATTTATCAAGGCATATAAGTATAAGCGATTGATGATTAGATTATTTATCATTATAATTAGTTCGCATCTTAATAAAGATAACATGTTGAACTTTAGCTTTTAATATTATTAATAAATACCTACTCTTCGAGCATAGCTGAAACATAAAGAGTTTTTTTCTGTATTTAAAGGCATTGGAAGTCTAAGAAATAATTCTAATAATTAAAATAAAAGCCTTCTTTAAGAACTTGCCATTTATTTGATAGATATATTTTTAACATTATGAAAAAATACGTTATAATCACATTTCAGGTATATATTCGAACAAAATAATGTATAATATAAAACAACAGTGTCAAATTAGAGTTAAACTTATAAATACTCAGTACTTAATAGTTAACAATAATTAACAGTAAGTTATCAAAACGCGAAAATGTCGTAGGTACGTTTTTAATGTAAAAGTGATAAATTATAAACTTTAATTTTAAACATTGAAAATGAATACCTCATTATTTAAGTATTCAAAATCGAACAATAAAATAATAAGACGTTTTTAACTTGTCGCCTGCGGTTATTTAAAACGAGTTGTAGGTAAACAGCCTTAATTATAAGCGTTTTTGTAAGCTGATTCATCGCTACTGGTTAAAATGATAACTGGCTTACGCCCGCGGCGTCACCCCCGCGGCTTCACCCCCGCCCTCTTGTAGAACTCTGTATCCCGCGGGAATTTTTGAAAATCCGATTAGGGCAGGTTGAGCTGGGCCTTTTTTCATATATTGTATACAAGTATTGACATAATTTACAGCCAGCATTTAAAATGTTAGAGTTTTTTAGGCTTTTCATTTTCTCAAATTTATACTAAGTCATAGTAGCCAAGGTTTAACATATGGCTTCTAAGATGGTTGTGTTCAAGCTCGAACTTGCAACTCTCAGTTTTTCGGAATTTATGGTCGACATTACTTTTAATATTTACTATGAACTTTATGGTGAAGGAAAACGTCGTGAGGAGCCTATATAATGCGAAAAAGTTCAATGATATGTGTGAAATTCCCTTACCGCACAGGGTCCGCGTGGGAACTGCGGCCCAAGTCTTCTCATTCTGAGAGGAGGCCTTAGCTCTGCAGTGGGACGTACATAGACCGATATTATATAAATTAGGACTTTATTTAGAATCTTTACAGGTAATATGTATATATATAAATGTATAGTTTTCCCGAAGAAGTTTCAGACAGATTCGTTATCCTCAACATGAAACCTTTATTAAAATTTATCTCTAATACGCATAAAAAAAAACTGCCAACAAAAGGGATAATCGTTAATTACCCACTTAATTCGTCGGTATAAAAAGCAAACCTGCCGTATTGTGGAACGGGCTTACAAATTACCGCATTTAAATTTTAAAGTTAAGTAGGTGGTAAATTAACGTGAATTGATCTCTTGTTTGCCCAAATTGCTGGCAACTTTTTTTTTACTTTTTACCTCATTTAATGACCACTGCATTTGCGGGTAGGTACTTAATGTGGCGATTTGTTGATGGTTGCAGGTTCCTGATACGATTTATATGGCTGCTGGGGTTTTATTGCGAAAGTTATTAAAGGGTTGATAAGGTTTAATTGGCAACACTTTGGCACTGTCAAATTTTTAGCATCGGTTTGTGTAATGTGACCTTAGTAGTGCCTTCAAGAGATGGTCCTATTTTACTAAGGAAAGCAGTATTTTTTATGTTTCGGGTAGGTATCCACAGGTGCTGATTGCTTACCATTGAATTAATCTTTTATTTACCTTGTATCCCCCATTAACACTTAA
Source organism: Choristoneura fumiferana (assembly GCF_025370935.1). Lineage (NCBI taxonomy): Eukaryota > Metazoa > Arthropoda > Insecta > Lepidoptera > Tortricidae > Choristoneura > Choristoneura fumiferana. The sequence goes on from NC_133486.1 coordinate 7,919,546, forward strand.
ATATACGAATAAAAACCGCCAAGTACAAGTCGGGCTCGCGAATCAAGGGTTCCGTGAAAATCTATGTATATTCAGTGTTACCAGTCCTAAGGAAAACGTAGAAAACACACCTCACACAGTCACAACGAGGGTTTTCACAGAGATGAAATATCGCTAGATGGCGTTAATATCGTGAGGTCTGTTTGACGTTTGAGTTTGCTCGTGATTGGGTACATATAATAACTAAACTTAACTAACTCTGTTTCTTTGGCTAGTTGAAGTATAATTTTGATAGTGTTTTATGCGGCGATTAACCTTAACAGTGAACAGTGATCCCAAAATTCTATATTGCTCTCGTGTCTAACATTTTTTAATGCGCAAGTGGTCTCCACGTGGTTTCTGGAATTTTACTATCAAGTTGCAAAAACTACAATCACCGTACAACGTGCCTCTCAAAGAGAGTTTACCTCGACACTGGCGAAATTGTCCTATTAATTAGGACAGAAAAGCCATATTTTAAAAGAGAAGAAGAAGAAGATAACTAAATGAGCCAATCGCAAGCAAACGTCAAACGTCAAACGGAGCTCACGATACTAACGCCATCTAGCGATATTTCGCCTCTGTGAAAACCCTTACTGCTTTACACGAACATCTATATATTTTTGACCCCTACACGCACACTACGCCCGTAGGCGTCACGGTTACCTACTGCTAATGTTGTAACGCCCATGTACATATATATATGTAACGTACGTACTATTGCATCGTACAAACTTATAGTTGCGTTTTTTTTTTACTTCTTACGGTACTACTTCCTATCAACGTGCTTTAACAGGTATAGCAGACAGACAGTTTAAACTAAATAAATTTAATAAATAGTAAATTGAAAAAAAAAATAAGGTAATCTTCTTCTTTCTTCTTTTTTCTTCTTTTTTTAGTGCGAATTGTGGATTAAATTAAAGATATCGAAAATACAAACTGAGACATGGATGCACAGAAAAACCAGAAAAAGAGACCAGCGCTGGGAATCGAACCCAGGTCCTCAGCAATCCGTGCTGCGTGCTATAACCCCTACACCACCGCTGGACAGGAATTTAGACACGAATTTTTCCTATGCATACATATCTCAGGTTGCTTATTTCTACTACGCTACTTATGCAGCAGCACTAGCGACATCTATGTTTTCGCTCTCATCGAGAGACGTCACATTCTTTCGGAACCAACCGCTCACCCAGACAATTTTCGATATGGTTTCACGGGATACCCGTAAAAGTAACAAATTTGGAGTTGAAATAAAAAATACAAAAAGACTCCAAATAACCAATCATAATTAAATTAAAGAATTTAATGTCATGATGGTAATTGCCTTGATCGACCTGTCGAATTTTCTTAGATTGTTCTTTTCTACAGTAGAGTACGGTAAAGGTGTACCTATAATAGGTAGGTATCTATACCATGACTAGCAGATAACATACATCCATTATATAAGCTACTGCTACTTTTAAATTAAAACTATGTACCATCAGTCAAATATATGGTTTGCCACCCTAAAGTTGATAATCAAGCATGTCATAAAACAATAATGCCAAAAGGCGTGTCTGTCAACTTTAAAGTTCGACTTTAGCGACATATTCATTTTATAGGAACTTGTTTAATAATTGAAAGACTACAAATTTGGCTGATGAGACGCAATAAGGCCGTAGTAACATATTTTTGAGTGGTCCGAATAGATATATATACTTATTTTTGCGCTTAACTGTACCTAGATAAAAGTATTAGGATATAGTTTAAAATACTTGCATACATTTAAAATAAATACAGCCCAAATCACTTTTTTTTATTCGACTGGATGGCAAACGAGCAAGTGGGTCTCCTGATGGTAAGAGATCACTACCGCCCATAAACATCTGCAACACCAGGGGTATTGCAGACGCGTTGCCAACCTAGAGGCCTAAGATGGGATACCTCACGTGCCAGTAATTTCACCGGCTGTCTTACTCTCCACGCCGAAATACAACAGTGCAAGCACTGCTGCTTCACGGCAGGATTAGCGAGCAAGATGGTGCTAGCAATCCGGGCGGACCTTGCACAAGGTCCTACCACCTGCACCACTAGAGCTAGAATTTTATGGCATGTACTATGTACCAGCGTATTTCCAACATTGGACGTCCTGTGGCTGATATATTATAATGATGATAGTGACATACGTACCGGAAACGATTAAAGGTAATTAATATAACATAATTTCCCTAATAATGTTAGATATACAATTTAAATATCATTTTAGTTTCGCATTGCAAATTTTAGACTTGAATAAACTTCATAATTTTTCAGCGCAATGTTGCGTTATGTTTATTTTTAAAAACTTTAATTCCTTATTCAGTTAATACGAGTAAAGACTTCAAAAGTGTTTGGATCTCTATAACTTAATGCTGCATATTAAAACTATCGATATAATATTCAAATGCAGCCGAAGCCAGCAGTGCGGTTACACCAGCAATTGTTTTTAATAAATATTATTTTTGTTCACTGACAGGAAACGTCCACGTATTTATATAAAACAGTGCCCGCAATGAAAACAGTCGTAAATTCAATCGAATATAAACCTAGCCGGATGCAAGAGATATTAAAAAAAATGTAACTATTTAACCAAACAGTTATACTAAATAGGTAACGTCAAAGTTACAGTGCAGTCGTAAAAAGAAGATGCGGTTACTGGTTATGTTGGATTTATTAGTTTTAAAAAATCTATAGGATGTGGTCACCTTCAAGTCCGATGTCTAAATCAAACATTGTGGTTATAGATCGCTTCAATCAGTTTACGAGTTCCTGAATAGTGTTAACGAAGTGCCGCATCTTTAATTCGGTGTAAGTATCCTTGGTTGAGCACTTGACGGCCTTTAAGTGGGTTAATGACTATTTTATTATGGTTTTGCAAATTTCGTACACTTTCGGGTATTTAGTTAGTCAATTTGAGCTGTCATCAACTAGAAACATGCCGTTACCGTGTTTAATGACGGCAGTGAACGTTTAAATTGTAACTAAGTGTAGGTGAGAAGTCACTAAGAACTTGTAAATGTGTTGTTAAGAAAGTAGTAAGGTACTGGATAGTCACAGTAGAATTGGAGTTGCTACTTCTTAATAATGTAAGCGTGCTCCATCTTAGTCTACATCTTCGCTTACCATTAGGCGTGATTGTGGTCAGACGCAAGCTTCTATATGTGGAAAAAAAATGTGTCGGTTTTTTTTCTGCAAGGTTCCTTATAATAGAAACTTTTTTCCATTTCATTGCGTCATTGCTATGTTTTTCTTCTAAATGTCTCGTTAATAACTTACTTATTGTTCTGATCAAAATTATAAGGAATACCTACATAAAACTCTTATATCCTCAACCTTTGAAGATACCTATCTAAAATTAAAGGAAACATAATTATGTCCATAACCAATGGCAGACAAGTTCATCTTACAGAGTTCGTTAGGTAGTCTGGCGTACAAAAATTTTAATACACCATCATCTCATCATCACTAGCTTTGCAAGATACCCGCCCAAATTGCGTAGCTAGGTCACGTAACGCTTACCATTGTGACAGCCATTCTCGTAATTCGGTGGCATTATCGCCACCCTACATTTGCCCTTCGTTTTTTTATTAATTCCTTCCACGTCTCGACGACTCGTCTTTGTTCGTCCCATTGTAAGTACATGTGTAATAAAAATATTGAATAACGCAAGGGGAATTTATTTTGTCCCAAAGCTTTGTTGCGTGCACCACTGTGCTGGATTTCGGGAATCAGGTGCAAAATAGGTGGCGTGTTTTTACTTAATATGTTACTTTTAAAAATGTCTGCTCTCAAGTAGGTATACCTACCTATATAAGATAGTCTTCTATGGTTTCTAAAACGGTGCCTATAAGTCAAAAAGTAAGGAATGTCCCCTTTTGCAAGTATGTACATAATTGTAATGACGTAGAGACAAGTTCGTCAACCTGGAACGTCTTCCAAATCACAAAAATGTTGTAAGTAAATTCCATATCAAATCTGGAAACTATTAGGTGACACGCAAGACCTTTTTTAAGTTTTTCACATACGCAAAAATGTAACTGGCATATAATTTTTTTTTAAATTGTTCTACCTAATACTTTGACAGCCTTTAATACTGGCCAAAATTTTAGAACGTAGAAAAAGCTATGCAAGAGGTACCTATTGTTTGTGCCCTTCAGTTAGCACGTGTTTTATTATATTGTACAATCACAGAACAACTGGGCAGTGAATGGGAAGGAAGTGCCATTGTGTTCTTCAGGGGATTTAGTAGATGATAAGTTAATTTAAATAATAAGGATTGAGTTGTCTTTGACATGCCTTTGTCTTGCCGACAGAAAAGTTTTTTTTGTCTGTTAGAGTGGGGAGGGGAAGCGATGGGCGTTAAACTTATTACCTACCGAGTATTTTGACTGATTATTTTATTTAAAGAGAAGTTAAGTACTTAGGTCAAAGTTAGGTAGGTACTAGGTATATACTGTGCATAAAATTATACTTAACAGACTACAGCCCAATGAATCTCCTTGGGTAGTTGGTGCTCACGGGTGGTGGTGATAATTCCCCAACAGATAATCGTTTGCCCCTCTCATTAATAACAAAAAACTTCTACTTTTTATTAATGTTTGCGAAGACTTTTTAATTAAGACATTTCAAATTGGAAGGACTTTAATATAGATACAATAGACTTTTCTAGTGATCACTGTGACATTCCATAATGTAACGATATATTATTTTATCCACACTAATGAATTTTATGAAAAATATCATAGTATTAAATCCGGTTCAAAGGACCATCACACGGCGGACGCGGTCCTTCAAAGCCGGATTCAAAACAACGTTAATCGAACCATTGTCGTTCGAAATTCAAACGTGCCAACCCGCGCTCTGTGAGGATCTAGAAAATAATGTGTTTCCTGTAACCTTAGGCCCAAAGGAAGCATTTTATTTGAATCACAACACGTGTGCGTGAGAAAGGGGTATGACAATTGCGTTGCACAATGCGTACGCAAAGGAGCATCGATTTGTGAAATGGGGGCAGTCTAACAAAGGGTTTCGGCGGTAAGGTGAGCTTGGTGTGGAAGTATGCAAAGTTATTGGACATTGTAGGTTTCGATTTATAAACTACTAGCTTTTACCCGCGGCTTTGCCCGCGATAACTGTTAGATCTGGCAAGTGAATTAAAATTCCGAGATTTTGCTAAAAATACCGTGCTGGGACTAGGCTGAAAAAATAGTAGCTCGTTTTTTTCCAAGTCATAATAGGCATCTATACCACAAGAAACGTGATGAAAAAAAGATGTAAGATAGCTACAACACTGCGATTGCGCGTAATACCGGCTATTCTATAATTATAGATGGACAAGAAAAATAAACATGTCACTGCCAAAATGTTTGTATATGTCTTCACAACTCGATTGACATATCGACTGTATTGTGTTTAGTAATTACACTAGGTCAATAACCTTAACTTCGTATAATTTCACTAGCTGTTGCCCGCGACTTTGTCTATGAATAATTCATTATTCTCGCGCACACGGGATTCTTTTCAAGGCTTCAAACTATCTCCATGGCAAATTTCAACACGATCAGTTGAGTACTTTAAGCGTGAAATAGTAAGAAACAAACAAACAAGCATACTCACATTTGTATTTATAATTTTTAAGAGAGGTAATGTTTTTGATGTAACTAACCTTTAATAACGACCAAAACTTATTAACATTGTTAACAAAAAAACAATTATTAGATAAAACATTTTTAATTTATTTTTCTCGTTTAGGATTTTTATATATTTTGTTATTGTTTTTTTTGTATTACTTATTATTATTTATTTTTGTATTTAGTACTTTTTCACCTTTTTGTGACGAATAAATGATTTCTTTATTTTTTTAATTTATTTTGTGCCATTTATTTCTAGCATGCCTACTAAAACACATTGTTCTAACAACAAAGTTAGTCCTGCATCCTGTGAACAATTTTAGAATCGATGCGTAACCTCGTAAAGCATATTTTATTATAAATACCTATAAAAGTGAGCGGTAGTTCAGATTTATGAACAAACGGTTATCATAACAATTCTAGCGCGTTACGGGACTTCCGTTCGTTATTGTACGTGACTATAATTTTAGTAACAGCATTTATAAAAAATTGCTATCGATTGTTATAACTTTTCATTCACATAGTCACTCATTCGCATAATTTACACACGAAGAAACGCCACTTAAACAGCTTTAAGAATATGTTAAAAAAAATCTTCACTGGCTTTAATATTGACGCCTTAGATTCATTCCAACTGACATAAAACAAAGTCCTATAATACATTTCCCCAAATTGTTTTCCAAATAACTTCCCGGGAAATAACTCGCTCTCCGCTTCATTGTCTCCAGTTTTATGTGCTGCTGACGGATTTATGCGTACGCGCGGGCCGTTCGTAGATCTTGCATCTATGTGCGAATGATTTAAGGAAACAGTGATTAAAATATCTATTGATTGAGTTTTGAGGCAAAATAGCCCACTGTGTTGAGAAAATTACTATGGATTCTTATTTCTTTATCGATAAATTTTCTTTTGGACTGCGGTTATTTTAAAGGATTGGTTTGTGGATTTTTGTTTGTTATTCTTTTTAAAATTAGGTTACCTAACTGTTTCTGTATAACAGACTAGGGCAGAAAATATACCTACTTAATGCGCTTTTGATATTCGTCATGTTTTCAATTTTTCAATACTACGTAATGCATAATACTATTTTGATTTTTAAAAAAGCACTCATGTTCTGCTTAGAAGTAGCAGTACGTGAGAGTACAAACACGAACAAGTTCATCTTCTGTAATAAATTGACTGAGTGACACATATATCAACGCATAGCCTAAACTACTAGATCTAAGAGGTTGAAATTTTGTACAGGGCTTATCTTTATCATGTTGGCGAATTTTGCAAAATTCCCACGGGATAATTCTGCTACTCGAGTGTAAACAGTTCATTATAATTTAAAAACTTCATTCCAATTTCAAATCGGAACCTCCCAACACGAGTAAAATCAATTGGTCAGTGATCTAAACAAAAGCTTCTATAAATAAATTCAAAATAAGAACGCATCATCCATTCATTGTGAACACATGGACTGCATTAACGCATCTGGCCGGCAGAGAAAAAATATCAGATTTCCAATTTTAAAAATGTTCCTTTTTGCAAAATATTTTTTTGTTATGTTGCCCGCATTGATTTTGGGTGACGCTTTGTCTCATTCGGTATTGTATTTCCTAATTGTTGTAATCTAATTTTGATCTGTTGTTTGATTTATTATATTGTTTTTTGCAGGTAAATACTTGAGGATTAAATGCAGTTTATACCGCTGTTGTACGTAAGTAGGTCATATTAATTTATAAGTATAATCAGTAACGCGTCTGTATAGATAAGTCGACCATTCCATATTCCGAATTCCAAAAAAAAGTAAGTAGGTACAACATACTTACGTTTTTTACCTATACCTAATATTAAATTAAATACTCGTTATAACGAATCATAGATAAAAGAAAAAACTGGGTAAGTATAAAGTTATATCTCTTTAAACTTCGAATGTTGTTGTCCTAATTATCCGTCTAATAGTATTTTATTTACCTACCTAATGCTAGCATCCTGTTCATTTTTTTTAAAGTTTTACATTAAAACTTAAGGCCAGTAGCGTACATACCTACTACATTTCTGTTAAAATTAACTACCATTCGGATCCCTTCAAAAGAACAATTCCCAGTAATTAATATTAACAAGAATTGGTATTTTAATATGCGGATCCGAAATCAAGCATCGTTTTAGTGCTCGTATCAAATTACGGATGGCGCCTTCAGCACTACAAAGGCATTTTGTCTCTGGTCAAGTGTTGCCAGACGTCTGCTGGCATAGACAATAATATCTTTGTGGCCACGAGTGAGCATAAAGCGCATTGTGGCTGAATCAATTAGCCCATAATGTGTTCATTGTGAAATGGTAACATTGTCTTAATGTATCTCTTGTATCGTAAAATATTTTTATGGTCCTATTTATAGCACAATTTATCGGCCAGATACATTTCAGGAGCGCATCGGTTTCGAATTACTTGTGGCGGTACCCAGCTTTGTTTTAGTCGTAAAATTAGTTGTAATCTAATAAAAAAAAATCAAAGCAGATCCTTTGAATGTCACTTGCGGGAAAGTAAAAGTAGTTGAACATATTTCACCTGTTAATAAAACGTTCGAAACTAGCGTGGTAATGTGATACGTGAACACATCAAAGGAAATAAAAGTGCATTGACGTCGTTTTAGAAATCAGAATAAACCTAAAACACGAATCTCGTGAAGCGAAGACATGAGAAGCTGAGCCAGTCATTATTATAGAGTAACCCAAAACCGACACATGTGTCACATATCGTCCAGGATTGCGATGCCACATGTGAAACGAGAAAAAAGACAAAATCTGTTGTCACTACTCCCGAAGGTACGAATACGAACAATGTTGAGCTTGAATTTGAAGTGGGTAAAGCCAGTGCACAAAATTAGACTTTAAACCCCTATTAATAAAACACGAAGCTTTAATAATCTTAATAGGATGTACGGACGATTTCGTCTGAACACAGTTCGTTTTGTGATGATTTTTTGTTCAACCTTCCGTAACCTTTCGCCTGTGACACGGATTGTAGATTAAGCATATTGTTGACCTTTTTTGCTTTCGTTTTCGTCGCACATGTTGTCTTTTTTCCTCTTGTTTTTGTATATTGTACAAGATTTGCATGTGTGCGAAACCGTTGGGAGAGGCAATTTTTAAAGACTGCATCCGTCGATTTGGATTTTCTCTAGAGAACTGACGCGGTATTAGTGTTCGTTAGATGTTGAGATTTATTGAATCTGCGATGTTTTTTGTTTTATTAACAACGGAAACTGAACTGGGACGGGCGGTCGGCCGTGGCGGCCGTTGACAAAATTAATGTATTATTATGAAACAATGAACAGCGCTTGCCATTTTCCCACATATCATACATTAGATATGTCTCTTTTATACTTACTTTATTACTCAGAAAAGGATGCATATAGCGATTTAGCTATTCGTACTGAATGTAGCGGACACAGCGGACACTTGCGCCGACTAATTGGTTTGGAATCTGTACGTAAAAAAACTAACTTCAGTAGGCTTTTTCTGTCATTAATGGGCGCTCTGTTAATTATCTCCCAAGATCTCTAACTTAAAAACACCGTTAATGCTAACGTTAATTCAAATTTCAAGTTAAACTACATACATACTGAATAAAGATTTGTTATAAATAACCAACTAAGTATCATGCAAGCGAACAATTACATCGAAAGCGGCTCCAATAAAAGCGGACATAAAATCGATTTTAAATTTTAAATGAAGCATCACATTACCTCGTTTCTAATGAGGTGCCAAGACCCTCTGTTCTAGGAACACCTCGGCATTAACTGGCAACCCTGATTTATGGGCAAATCTCCGTTACGAATAAAAATAATAGAATTGTCGTGTCTATTAATACAGCGGTCGTTTCCGTTCGGCTTTTGGTTTATTTTGGTTGTGGACGCGAATATGAGGATCATTCATGGTGCGTAAAGCGAGATTTTCATAGTTTATTGCGCGTTCAGGCGATTATTGTTAATGATGATAATGTAGGGCCGCGTTTAATTAGCTAGGGCGCTATTAACGCTGTTTTATTGATTGCAAATAGCTTTGTGGCATTCTGGGAGATATGTTTGGGATTTGGAATTCAATGCGGACTGTTTCTTCTTTACAACTAGTATATCATCATCATCAGCTTGCCTGTAACTCTCGCGATGTCGTTGGTCCGTGCCATCTGGGAGGCCAGCCAATGCTGTCTTGTGTCGCTTTGTGTTCGTGCTCACCAATCTAGAACTTTCCCCCAGTGGCTATATCAGTTCTTTCAACCATATGACAATCAATAAAATATGTATTTATTTATTGATAAATAACATCATAGTCATTGCTTGATAATTTTCTGCATTATGTTCTGCATTTGGGAAAAATAAGAGCAAATACATGCAAATAAATACATTTCTCTGAAGTTCATCATAATTTGATTAGTGTTCGTTAATCAGTAAAGACGTTGTAAACAACTTAATACGAATGAATATGTATGACCTTAAAGGTATTTCTAAATTTAGACATCGTTACAGCTAATAAAACATCATAAATAAAACTAAGCTAGTTTTAGTTACCATCATCAGATATATCGGGGTTGATTATTCAATAAGTTATTGGTAAAAAAATCATTTTTAATACAAACTTTTTTTTGCTGTCTGTACTTTTTGTTGACTGTACTTATATTGTCACCCAAACATTTGCATACCGAATTTCAAGTCGATGCCATTAACCGTTGAAGAGTTTCGTCCTGTGGAGACGACCTGGCCGAACTACCAGGATGTCACTACCAGATTATTGTATTGTCACGCAATTTACATAAGTGTACCAAATTTCAAGTCAATCCAAGTACTGGAAGTTGGTCGAATTTAACTTGGAAGATTTGATTACAGACAGACATACAGACAACGGGACAGGTGAAACTAAATAAAAGCTTGTAAAAATATGTGAACACGACTAATAATCACACCGCAATAGTGTTTTTTTTTTACTTTACACACCTTCCGTTTTTTTATGGCCTAAGAAGTCGTCATTCATGACCATAGATAGTTAGAATGCCTAAAAGAATGCACACGCGTTACCAATCTAGAGGGCCAAGATCGAAAGTCTTCTGAACCATTCATTTCTCCAGCTGTCTTACCCTGCACACCGAAAAAGCTACTGCTAAGCGGCAGCAATATCTTGCAAGATAGTGATTAGACCAAGGTCCAATCCGCCAGTATAGGTAGGTATGCCAACAATACGCAAGAAATTAAAAACACAAAATTGCCTAGAATACGGCGCCGTTGTCATTTCTTTTTATTTTTAATTTTTCACGCGTTCTCACTTGATTCTCGAACCCGCGATTCAATTTTCTAATTTAATAACATTCCAATCCCTCAACATGTTAATCCTTATTCAGAAAAAAACGCATCCCTGTGACTAATGCGGTCGATCCCTCATCTCCCTCTCGCATGCCGATGCCGAGAGGAACAATAACATCGTGATGGATGCTACCGGTGCAGAACTCGATCATTCATTTAGAATAAGAATATACGAAAAGGTCCGATGAAGGTCGTTTTGTAGGTGATCGTAATTTGTAACGTATTTAAAACTGTTTTAGTTTAGTGTCATACTTAATGTGTTTTGATAATTTAATTAATTACCTAAGTTAAAAAGAAATCTATATTAAGGCTAGTCTCAAAACTTCAAAAGTCTTGTTACATCTTTGATAAAAAAATGCATGAAACTTTTTTTTAAATTAACAATTACTCTAGACAATCGTAATAGGTTTTAGGCTTGTGACACAAGAGAGTTATGTTTACTAGGTAATTTAGTTGCTTAAAGCACATTAAACTAACGCACATAGTAACGTAATTCTTCTTTGTACGAAATTGTAATGGATATACGAAAATTTAAAGTGTGTAAAAATATGAAACTTAACGAAACCGAACTGGAAGCACAAGAATAGAAAAAACAAAAGAATCCATCAAAACTGTGTCGGATTAGAACTGAATAATGAAATAAACTATGGTTATAAAAATAAAACGTTGGATATGGAACACTTTGGGCGAAGCAAGCACTTCTCTTTTATTGTTGCTGCCATATTTTACGATGGATTGTGTACGGATATAGAACATTATGAAGACCTTTCACTGCGGTGTGCTTTTTAATGAATTTATAACTGAAACAGGCCTTTGACGTTTACGAGTAGTTCGCTATTATCTGAAGCGTTTGCACGTTATTTTTAAGTTTTCATTGCTTCTTTGGTAATTGTGTTATCTTTTCTTGTATGCTGTATTTGTAGGAGTAAAAGTCCGTCATTTTCTGTATCCATTTTCTTAAAATAGTTACCGCTGTATTGTATAAAGGGCTTTTATACTAGACAATATACAAGTTCTCGGTTATTTTGTTTGATGGCCTATTTACATGGGCTTTAACCAGCCCTAAATGATTCGGAAAAACGAACGAGGATAGCAAATTGCTTTCATTAGTAGCCCACAAAATAAAAGATGAAGCGAAGCGTTTTGTGCAAATTTCCGGAATATTAAGAACAATATGGATAGATTTATATACAGAAATTATTTAGTGATCAATGGTAGTGTAAATAAATAGGTAATGTCGTTATGTAGCAAAATTCATATGTTATAGATAATCAGGTAGTGATGTTGTTGCCTAACTGACAATTTTAATAAAACCACTACTTTCTTCACCATCTCATAATAAGTTGAAGTAACAGTTAGTGGTACGTTTGTCGCGTAGGTTTTTTTTACCTAAAGTAGATTCCATCAGATTGACTTAAGCCGGTACGTTTGAAGTCCGCCAGTGTGTATGTCCTTTTACTTTGCTCGTGCGCATTCAACTGTTTCAATCATACAACTGTTCTGCTATCTCCAAGATTATAAATGAAACTTTTATGACTATTCCGTTGTTCGCAAAACAAAGATACCTTATGAGATTATTTTAAACCATACATATTTGTTCTATAAATATTTGTTTTAGTATCGTGATAGGCTTTACAAATTTAATAGGTACTCATTCGTCTTTGTCCTCGAGTATGGAGATGAGAACCTCGATTTTAAATTCGTAACAATTTTTCTAACAACCATTCCATATTCATAACGTGAAAACTTATAATTTTAATGTCCCCATCCGCATATAACCAATTAATAAATTCCAATATATGCAAACTCTTGATTTTACTGTCGTATTTATGAGAGACCTAAAAGTAATATTTACATAAAGTATATAGTTTTGATTTACGCGCCACGACCGATGTTTTATTGACAATAAACGGCAACAAAACGAACCAACTAAATGTAATGACGCTGTAGATTCCGATGACAAAAAACATTCACCGACAAATGAGAAAGATATAACAATGAGTATTGTGTCGGCGGTCGCTATCATTAGTGCTGATGACGCAAACATTACCAAAACATCGGTGGATTAAGAGCCAATCAAGTCGCTCCCGAAGCAATGTCTAATGAATAATAAGATGTATACAATGAAGAATTACGGGGAGGGGAGTGGTACAAAGCTGGTAAAGACGTAATGATTCGGAAGAGAGTGGTTGAAGGCACTGTAGGCAAGCGTGAATGCGAGGAGCGAAGCATGAAATTTACAAGCGACTTGAATCGCGGCCGCGCTTTTGTGAGGCACAATGTGGGTACACAATGGTCAAGGACTTGATGGGAAAGGACAAAGGGTTGCGGCTGAGATGTTTTGGGATGCGAGTCTGTGCGGTAAAATATTAGAGTAAAGCTATTATAGTTTTTTTAATAAAATTCTTGAGTATAAATGCAGCGGTTGGATGTGAATCTAAAAAGCATAAAAAAAATGTAATTAAATCGTAATCTTGACGTTTTTTGTAGCAATTTCGGCACTTGTAAGATGGGTGTTTTGGTGTGTGAGAGAAACTAGTATTTAACTGAAATCTTTAAGGAATCTGTGTAGGTATATTTAGGTTATTGTTGAGCTTAGAGGCATCAAAGTGAGATCAGGCACAAAGCTGGACCAAGAAGGGGTAACACACAATGTCGGCGAGGTCCAAACAAAAACTGACAACACAATACCGGGCAACAACAGTGGCCGCTCATAAATCAACCTCCACAAAAGCAACAATACTATTGAGGGTACCTTATAAGAGATTTTATCATTGTGTTTATTCTTTGATGTTCACTAATAAAACCTTTGATTAATATCGAATGGTGGACGAGTATGCAAATAAGAGGGTACAATTACAAAGAATTCTCCGGTAGTTTCTATCACACGTGCTGGACGAGGGCACTAATGCTGTGTCTTCCTCACAAAGCTTTGTGATCGTATTCTTATTGGACCATGGAGGATGTTGACGGGTTCTCGGATTTTTGACACAAAAGCTCTAAGCGTTCGCTGGAGCCGTGAGATTCTGTAGACTCTAAATTTGTTTTTACAAGCTTTTATTTAAGTTGAGTAAGTAAGTTGTCTTCAAATCTTGAAAGTCTAATTTTGCACACTTCCCGTGATCGAATTGTCTTCAGATTGTAGGTATGGATAGGTGAAATGACAACAAAAAAAAACTTGCATCAAAATGATTTTTATTCCGATATAACGCTCCTCTAAAACAACAATGACATAATAGTTTTTTTTCTTGACTTTATTATATAGAATGGTCAAAAAAAAGAAGCTGTAAGTATTTTTTTTATTGTTGTCATAAAATGCTTAAAGATGTTACACAGCTTATTATTTAGTTATTACGTCACACAATTGAAGATAATCTTGATAGATACATAATTATACATAGAAAGACTACTCGTAATGTAAATTGATACAAAGATAGCCTGTATTAGCACAATAAAGCCGCGTGGCTAAAACCGCGGGTTGACGGTCCAACCGAAGCAAGTAGAGGTCTCTATACGGAGGCCTATATCCTGCAGTGGATGTCCTGCGGCTGCTATGATGATGACGATTAGCACAAAGAATACTTTTAAATCGATAAATTGCGTAATTTGCAGTCTCGGCCAAGATCTAATTAGAAAGTTAATAAAAACTAAGAAATCACTTTTTTTTTAATCTCCTTAACCGAATATTTTTAGTGCAACAGATTTGTGCAGTATTTTCTCACCGGTTAAAATTTGGCGTGTTAATATGGGTCATAAGATACAATGCGTGACCTAAAGATAACTCTACTTTTTAACCGTCTTCATTGTATTTGAACTGTGTTATTGTTTCCAATTTAGTCACTTTATCTTGGTGTTGGGAACATTTAATTTAGGTTATTCGAGATAATTTGCAGTCACAATAACAAATTTGGAGGTGATGTTATTGTATCGTAAAATAAGGTCTGATGCTTCACTAATTAGTTTACGTTTTAGAATCTTAAGGTTTGAAAAAAATTCCATGTAAATATTTACGGAGAAACTATTAGATATATATATTTAATTCACCCTGCGCTGTCTGCCGCTTCAAGCTCTGTTACTCTATGCACTTCAAGATCTAGTTGTTAGCAGTTACCTATATTATAAAGAGAAAAGTACGCGGGGCCGTGGTGGCCTAGTGAATTGACCTATGGCCTCAAGCAGAGGATCGTGGGTTCAAACCCTGGCTCGCACATGTGAGTTTTTCAAAATTCAAAATTAGTGGAAATTACTTTTTGAAATTTACCACGAGCTTTACGGTGAAGAAAAACATCGAAAGAAAACCTGCAGAAACCTGCGAAACAATTCAATGGTGTGTGTGAAGTTCCCAATCCGCACTAGGCCCGCGTGGGAACTACGGTCCAAGCCTTCTCATTCTGAGAGGAGGCCTGTGCCCAGCAGTAGGACGTATACAGGTTGGGATGATGATGATGAGAAAACTACCCAATTCTGGACCAATCCAAGCCGCGTCATCGATGGCGACCTATTCTTCTAGCACGCTTTCTTGAAATACTTTCTTATCAAGCATAAAGCAGCTTCCAAAGTCCGAAAGTGTGAAGTGCGAAATTTCCACAAAACACTGGGTTATCAAATTGATTCATTTCCACGTGTCTTTGAACAAAATACGGCGGGTCACAGCGGTTATCACATCGCGCATCGTACAAATATTTTTGTCCCATTGTTAGTAAACTGTTCTGTAACGTATTGTTTTGAACAGTGGCTCTATGTAATTGTTATCTTTATTGTTCGGTTAGTGGGTTTGCGTTTTATATTTAGTCCACTTCCACGTGTATGAGAGGATTGATCAGCAAATGAACTGATGGAAAATTTTACTTTTGAATTAGATAAAATACTTTTTATTGATCGTCGCTGTAGTAGGCAAAACAGAAATTAGGTAGGGCATGCAAACCCTGGCTTATGGTGATACTTGGTAATTCGGTGATACTGCTTTATTATCGGTTCTCTATTGGATGGCATAAAATTATTTTAGCCGAATTTGCGATGTGCATACTCATCAAAACGCATATTTTTTAACGCATAAAATTAAAACGCATAAATACAGAAAGCATACTCTTTATGAAGACTAACATCAAATAGCATAAATACAAAAGTCATAATAATAAATTTGCATCATTACAAAGTGCATAACCACAATCACGAGCCTGATGCACTACGAGAAAAGGTTAGTTTTTTGTTAATATATATTTAGGTAGTAAGGCGAGGTCGATGGAGGTCCGCGTATTTCTGCGTTGCTTGGGCGCTTCGCGCCTGGATTAAGTATCATACTAACATAGCCTAATGTAATTAACGTGATCTAACCTAACCTAATATTTTGTTGTTCATTTATAATAAATAATCAATTGCCCAAACAATAATATGCATAATACAAATTACTAATCTAATACAAATTAATCCAACTGAAATTATTCTAATAGCTTAATATGTAGCTTAGCTTAAAAAAGTAGTAGGCCAAAGTATTACTATGCGACAGTACTATTATGCCAATAGAAATTACCTATTCCAAATCAATTATGCGAAACAATAATAGTCTAAAAAAATATGCGATTGAAGGGGATCCCTTTATTATATTACACAGATCTCACCATGAGGAAATGCAAGCTATAAAATCGATGGCAGCTTAGATGCTTGCAATCGGGTTGGCAGCTATTTAATTACTTACATTTACTGAGAGCACAGCTTAAGAAATCTGCAGTATCACCGAATTACCAAGCTTCAAGGCGAACTCTTTTAAGCAACCTTTTACAGCACAAGAAAGTAAGAAAAAAATTACGGCGCGGTCTGCTGGTAACAAAAGCAATATCAAAATACACAAAAAATAACCATACATTTATACAATAGATATCTACACATTAACGCTCTGCTCATACCTATAGGTCCATAGATTTTTTAAATGTTTTACCACAGATAATCAATTCATCATCAGCATCATCGTCCATCATATCAGCCGTAGGACGTCCATTGTTGCTTCGGTTGGCCCCGCGGCTTCTCTCAATCAACCAATGTGTGTATCTTTAACCCATTTTTTTATTTTATTTATTTGGGGCATCAACAGCATTACAGTACATTATAATAGGACTTAGGTACAGTCAAGGGCAAAGATATCGACACGGCCAAAGTTGCAAAAATATGTATACACGACTTTATGCACTTAACATAGGCCGTGTATACATATTTTTGCAATTTTGGCCGTGTCGATATCTTTGCCCTGACTGTACTAAGCAGAAAGCCAATAACAGACGTCCACATAAATACAGTTAGCGAATCATACTTAACATAACACAGACACAAGAAATATTGTGTGCGTGCGTGCGTGCGTGTGTGTCTGTTTTACGTACTTCAACCAAAATTGATTTGCCTACCTATTTATAATGAAATAGTTTACTATTTTTCTGTTAGGAATATTCGTATACGGTTTTTTAGTGTTGCCTTGCTATCAAAGTGGTCAATATTAAATATAGGTCAATAGAGGCCATTACGTTAGTTAGAAAAAAAACTTGCTCATCGTCAAGCAGCTTAGTCGAAGCTGAGTAATATTCTTGAATAAAGAATTAAATATCACTAAAATGTTCCTATGAGCGGCAGTAATATCACCTCTACAAACATTAATCCTGAGATAGTTATATAAACAAAGAAAAGTAGTTAAAAACTAAGAGTATTTTATCTTCAGCACATCAACACTGAAATGAAAGTCCTTGGTTTGTGTTTATTAGATTTTTTAGAATACGAACGTCTGGGTTTTATTGAAATTTTAACAGACAGACAGTCAAATGGATCAACATCCGTTTCCCATTGCACTGAAAGTTCGCTGTTATTCTGAATAACACAGAATATCTTCGAATTTTAATGGCGCAAATATTTCTAGTAGATAAATGTTTGGAAGCCGTGGTGGCCTAGTGGTTTGACCTGTCGTCTCTCCAGCAAGGGATCGTGGGTTCAAACCCCGGCTCGCACCTCTGAGTTTTACGGAATTCATGTGCCAAATTACATTTGAAATTTACCACGAGTTTTACGGTAAAGGAAAGCGTCGTGAGGAAACCTGCACAAACCTGCGAAGCAATTCAATGGTGTGTATGAAGTTCCCAATCCGCACTGGGCTCGCGTGGGAATTACGGCCCATGCCCTCTCATTCTGAAAGGAGGCCTGTGCCCAGCAGTGGGACTCATATAGGCTAGGATGATGATGACGTGTTTGTTGTAAGGCAAAGGATGCGCGTAAGGAGGTACAGTCTCCGCCACCAAATATCTGACACAAAAAAGTGTGCATAAATCCTACTTAATCCTACTAATATTAAATGTGAAAGTTTGTGAGTGAGTGAGTGAGTATGTTTGTTACTTCTTCACGCTGAAACGGCTGGATGGATTTGGATGAAATTTAGCAAAAAGTTTTTTGATGACCTGGATTAAAACAAAGGATACTTTTTGCGATATTCCCACGGGATAGCGATAAAATCTTGAAATAACAACCGCTGGACTTAGTCATGAAATTTGGTATGTGGGTAGCTGGACCTCTGGAATAACGCAAGGCTACTTTTTAACCCGATATTCCCACGGGATAGGGATAAAATCTCGAAATACCAATTTCAATTCAACTGCTGTATCGAATGATTTACGCGTGCGAAGCCGTGGGTGCACACTAGTATCTAATATGACTCTTTTTCTAGGGGTAGGACTAGTCAGATATTTTTGCACGCTCCGCTTTGGCAAATATTAAACCAGGTGACTGTACCTACGTTATCGATTTCTTTGATTGTTCGTGTATTTCACGCCCCCGAAAAAATTTTTCAGAAAAATGTGGCACAAAAACTAGCTAAAGACAACTCTCGTCGTTACTTTGTGGTTGTTGTACTATAATATTCTTATCCGTATTTGTTGTTGACATTGTTTTAACATAGAATATTGTAAACAGTTTATTATCGTGCTGTCGCCACAATTTAGGTAATTTCACACATTTTATTACAATTAACAAATATGAATCTGACATTATATGCGTTCCTTACATTTTTGTTGTCATGATCATAACTATATCATTGTTTGAAGCAACAAATTCGCAGTAAGTACTTTCTAGGAATTTTGTTGTGACTGCTTTGTAAATTTATTGTCTTTCAAACAGTTTTATAGGTACAATATTTTTTAAACTATCGCGAAATTACTAATTCAAGAACTTGGAAAAACTTCTTCTTTTTCTCCTTTTTTCTTCAAAGAGCTTCGTTAAAATCAAGGTACGCGGAAAAAAACCCGAATTTAATTCATAAAGTTTTATAGTTAAATGTTAGTGCTGTGGAAGTGGCTTGCTTCCACCGTGAACCCGCGACTTTAACCAGGTCATCTATCCATCTCGATGGTGGACGTCCTACCTCCTACGCTGCGCTTGCCGATCCGCGGTCTCCACTCGAGAACCTTTCGGCCCCAACAACCATCTTTTCTCCGTGCTATGGCCTGCCCATTGCCACTTCAACGAGCTAATTCGCTTGGTTAAACATTAATTGGCATCAATATTACTTTGACTTAACCCCTGTCACGGACGTTAACAAACATAGTGAAAGGTTCACAAATCTGCGCTGTGAACAAATTTTGTGAGCCGTTTTGACGTAAGAAACATGCAGTCTATACATAGATGTCGATGATCTATATACTCCCCCTTGATGGACACAAGATCCCTCTCTGAATGAGATGGCTTGGGCTGTAGTTCCCACGAGCACTCAATGCGAATAGAGAACTTCACACACACCATTGAATTGCTCCATACTTGTTTGTTGGTTTCCTTACGATATTCCTTTTCCGGAAGACGAAGCATTGGCAGGCTTCCCACTAGACTGCAATTGGTGGATCCAAGTGATGAGTTGTCGGGAGGCCTCTGTTCAGCAGTGGACGTTTTCTGGCTGATGATGATGATGATGATGACTTTTTGGAAGGCACCAGATCACTAAGCTACCTCGGCTTCTATACTTTTTTTGTAAATATTAATTAAACTTTATTCCAACTATTTCGTACTGCAACAATGTAACAGTACTTTATATCACTGTTCTCATTCTGTTCGCGAAATCATCAAATATCTTCTCCACAACAATTCGTTTTATTGAAACAATGTCTGGAACATCCCGCGTGTCCGGAACGCCATGTGCTCTCGATCAGTGTTCTGGTTGAAGTACAATATAAATTTGTTTGCTACAAGCTTTTATATCCTTTATATCCTTTTCGCAACGAATACATTTTCGAGATTCAGACTATTGGAAATTGTATTTCGTACCAAAAGACCTGAAGTTTCTATTAAACACCAGTTTGAGTGAACCATTTGTCTAGCAATGCATAGTTGGAAATGGAGAGATTGAGACAGAGAGAGAAATAGAGAGGGTTGGAGAACACATACACATAAAACATAGTACCTGGGCGACCGAGTTTTGCTCGGGCTAAAACTCGTTAACAAGCGTTTTCCCAGAGATAAGACCCAAGCTTAATCGATTTTTCATCTTCGAAAATCCCTATTTACTCGTACCTAATTTCATTGAAATCGTTGGAGATTCTAATTATAACAAAAGAATTGCTCGTTTAAAGGTATTAGATAGATTCGATGCACAGGGAAAATTACTTTGTGAAGTAAAATATTTAATCCACTTAGCTTTCATATCTTATTCCCGAAATAAGAAGAATAAGTATAATTTTTATTTAGTAATAAAGTTACACTGTCCACAAAAAATACAAAAATACACATTTGAATAAAAAACAATACATTTGACTTTTCGACAGCCTTCGCACTAGACTCTGGGTCTGTATCGCGAGTGCCAGAAGGATGTCTTAAATTACAAAATATGAGTATACTTAACTTAACACCAAGACATACCAATTTTAAATTCACGATTTGGCCAATAATAGTAATTATTGGCTGATTTACTTCCGAGTATGTTTTACTTTAATCTAGTTCAGAAACCACCACAGAATTGTAAATTGGTTCCTATATTTATATTAATATCATCACCTACCGCTATTGCACTTATATTAAATTTATATTTATTTGACTAATATTAGCTGCATTATTGGCAACCTGTTGTGCACTGCAACATTGTCGGAGTTTATCGAAACAATATTGTTCTTAACAATCCGCAAGGTTTCAGCTGCTTTCAAAATATTGCAGATAGAATAGAATTTAAAGTAAGGGTTGAAATAGGTATACGTATACACTTAAAAATAATAGTTCTCATTCTTAGAATAAGCTACATAATCTATAGGCTACTTCTAGTTATAGAAACTACAATTTTGATTTATTTACCGAAAGATAGCTCTATTAGCATAACCACTAAGATTTTTTTTAAATCACAATTTTTTTGTCTATCTCAATTTACAATCTAAAATAACACTATACTACGTAAGTTTTGCTTAGGAACAAGGCTCTGTTAGCACTGCGTATTCGTAGATTAGTACGGGTTTTATTTTTTGAAGCAAATCACTCACTACCCATATTATAGTTGCGTTTTAGCTGCCTTTTTTGCTTGCATTGTAAAATGTTCTCAATATATCCATTTTATGTATTGCTTACTATTTTGTGATTTTCAATAAAGAGCCATCGTATTGTATTGTTTCTAATAGCGTAAGCGGATTGATGAGATTATACATTTGTTTACATATCTGCACGTTTCGTATAATTTATCCTTATTTCATCCCACACATACAATGTCAATTTAGGAACTTCGTTAAGAAAAGTGCGCTTAAATAAAAATTAAATTCCACGTTTTACTGCCTGTCATTTTATAAATCTCACGTTAATAAGATGAGACATAAACAATGTCTTGTTTTTTCAAATTCGCTCTTCAATTTGGCACTGTCCGGTACTCATGCGACGAATTCACAGTTGTCAATTGCAGACGCTTTGATGTCACTTGTTTAAGAGTCACTTTGCTAAAACAACACTAGGTTCTTAATGGATTCATTTGTAAAACAATAATTTTGTATTTTATGCGACAAGCGCAGCGCTGAAAATTATGATTTGATCGTACTTCGCATCACATTGATGCTTAGTTTTGACAAACTGAAACCCGCTTTAAGTGGGTACGTTACCGCTATTTATGTAAGTATAAACTTCTTTGTTTATTTACTCTTATAAGAAAAACTGGAATATAACTAATTCACTGGCAGACAACGCACAACCTTAAACCGTTAGAGCTAGAGTTAACATATACATAGATTTAGTAAGTTAACCACGGCACGCGTCATCGTGAATGACTCTACCTATAAGTAGTTGCCTACATTGACAAGCTTTGGTAACAATTTTTAATTATAAACTAACTTATACAACTTACTTATAAATTAACTTTTTAATTATAACTATATATAGGCCTGAGCTTATTTCGAACTATTGAAACTGACACAGCTTCCACTTTTAATCTTGAGCTAATTTAGTTCTACAACTTTTGAAAATATCTTTTACTTAATATGATTTTTATTATAGTTTAAAATTTAATTGGACAAGCAACGTATTGCGAAATCCGGCATTTAGATGTACATTGAAAATACCATTTAATTTGTTAAACTTGATTACTTAGAGTTGCACACCCAGTTAATTTCTTATATATAAAATTCTCGTGTCACAGTGCTTGTGACCAAAGTCCTCCGGAACAGCTTGACCGATTTTTATGATTTTTTTTATGTATATTCGGTAGGTCTAAGAATAGGACGCCAACAATTTTTCATACTTATACAAAGACGGAGTCGCGGGCAACAGCTAGTATAGTTATAAAAGTATTGTGTATTAAATACTTACCTACAGAAAACCTCTTAAAATTTAATCTCTACAATTGTTTTGCTATATCGTTTACCTACTTACTCGTAAAAAATATTTTTTAGTGAGTGAATGCTTTTTTATCTTTTCCGTTACCGATTTCTAAAACCCTTAGAAAAAATACTTCCTCTTACAAAACCATCCCATCGTTTTTATTGGCGATATTTCAAAGAGCAACTACTGAATCTCTTTGACAAAATAAAAACATACATTACTATTAGCAAGGCATTGTTGCGATACAAAAAGAAAACTAGAAATAACACACGAGGGAGAAAATGGAAAATATCATTATTAAGGTCATACAATGGCGCCTTTGATGTGACAAGGGCCTAATCAATGGTTGTCGAAGTAAACGCACAATCTTTTTGATGTCGGATGGGACTGTGTATTAGTAAAGTCATAATGCTTTCTAGATATTGAGTGTTGGAGCGCGGCCATGTGGCGAGTGTTTGAGTGTATACTAATAGTTGTATGTAACGTTTGATGCGTTTTTATGACTTTAGTTTGGTTTGTATGAAAAATTAGATTGTTTTAGACCGAAACTCAGGTCCGTTTTTAAAATCAATTTGTTATCTTACTCGCTTGTACAGTTAAGAGCATTGTGAAAGCATAAACAGGCATTTTCATACAAATACGACGAAAATATGGAATTAGCTTCATGGGACAGCACTCCCAGATCGTTAAACTTCTCAAAGCACCTGTGATACCCCTCGTTGACTTGATACTATCTTAACTCTGTCTTCAGCCCTTCTTTGTTTATTTATTCATCATCATCATCTTATCAGCCATAGGACGTCCACTGTTGGACATAGGCCTCCCCCATAGACCTGAACCCGCGACTTTAACCATCCATCTATCCATCCATCCATGCGTCCATCTCGTTGGTGGACATCCTACGCTGCGCTTCCCGATCCGCGGTCTCCACTCGAGAACCTTTCGGCCACAACGACCGATGCTTCGTGCTATATGACCTGCCCATTGCTACTTCAACGAGCTAATACGATCCTTGTTATTCTACGTATATTTATTGTATTCCTAATTTCATATCCTTTCCTCACATACGGCCTTTTTGATAATTTTCATCGCTATTTTATTCCAAGACTTTCTGCCAAGTTTCTTGCGGCGCATTCTTCTTGGCAATGATGGTCTTTCCGAAAGCGCTGGTAGTTTACAAAATGACGTGTAAAAGTGCCCATTGCGGCCTATTTACTGAATAAATCATTTTGTTTTTTTTTAATTTGAATTTTGAATTTGAATTATGTTGGTACCTTGTATCTGTTTTGTATGTACCAGGGATGTAACGGCTGTGGTTTTATCGGAACCGAAAGCGGAATCAGATGTTTTCAATGTAGTTTATCGGAACCATAAACGGAATCGGAACCTAAAATGGAACCGGAACCAGAACCGGAGCCTGAGTGATAGGTGGACGAGATGTTAGTGCAGCACGTGGCAAGCGGGGCGATGAGCGAATGACTGGTATAAACCTGTTTGTTTTTGATGTACGCCGTTCAAGTTCTGCCGCCGCGCTAAGCATAAATTGATTAACATCCGAAATAACTTTTGTTTCAAAAGTAACGGAACCAGAACCGAAATGGATGTGTAAAACCAAACGGAAGTTTGGACTTAACGGAAACGGAATCGGTGCTCCGTAACATCCCTGGTATGTATATATAACATTTGTATTTATCTTAATATTATTGTTTTTGTTTCTCCTGTGTTTTTGTTTCCGACACCTATTTTGAAGTATTTGTATTCGTTTCTGTACCCAATTGCATATAAAAGACTTTTAAGGGATAAGACCACCTCATTCTCTACCCTGAATTTTGTCACCGTAGGTATATAATTATTGTAGTTACTACTAATTTGTAGTGTGCAATAAAGAATAGGTATTTGTATTGTATTCTATTGCAACGGTGATCTTTTCTTTACCATCACGAACTCCAGAAATATCAAGATAGAATATAGTATTGTTAGTCTTTTGATTGAGGTCGCAACTGAATCAATAGTATCACCGCCAAAGAGCCTCTCAATTGTCGCATCGATTACAACGCCTCGTCGGGCAGATATTGCTCTATCCCGGTTATTAAGACTGACCAACAGCAGTGTCATGGACCTGCAAACAGATTAGGTTCTACACAAAGAACTCATTAAAGAATTTACAAAAGATTTGTACTTGCCTATGTATTTTATGTCTATTTTAATATCACTATCAAATTTTGTAACTCACGTTTTCAAGTACCAAGTCAAATTATAACGGTTTTCGGTATAATTTTACTTACCAAAGCATATTACGAATCCATACGGGTGACGTTGTACCTATTCCGAGCTAAAGAAACTATTTCCAAGTACGTCTGAAATCGATTTACAACAACTAAAGCCTCTATTCAAGTTAATAATAGTCGTATACAATCCAGTTGCCTCTATTGTCTCCGAAACTATTGTGAAGCAACTAATGCGGTTGCAAAATTACCTTTCAAGATTTGCAATTTAATCTTGACGTGTAAAATATGTGACTGTCATCCTCAGTAGTATATTCATTAGTTGAATTAAATTAACCCTTTGGCCTAGTGGTTCGACTTTGAATTCAGTTCTTGTATTTCGTTTCTTACACAAAACACAGTTTGCAAAGAAATTAAGTTTTGTGTTGCCAGTTGCCAACATATTTAACTTCGAGTTTGCAGACGAACTAGCCGAAGAAATATTATATAGTACGGAAACATTTTTTTTTTCGTAAACTTGTCTCTTGTTAAATTACTCGTTTGTGATTTGTGAGTTCACGTTCAAATAACACATACAGTTAATTAACCACGTAATGTTACAGTAAAAAAACATCTTAACCATCCACTAAACAGTTATTAAACACTTGTGTTAACCACAAACACAATATTAGAGGAAATCACAATAAAGTCATGACCGCAGACAAGCCTTAGCCAAACGGAGTGTCGAAACGAGTAGACATTACCGGTTTGATAAACAACCGCAAATCGTTGCACTGAAAGGGTTAATAATGTTTGATGGCGTGGGATTGTGGAGTGGAGGAGAGACAATGGACACAGGTACAGTGCGACAGGTTGACGATTTAGCTGCGTTTGCGCCATTAAAGAAGCAATTTTGCTTTAGTTACAACTTGAAACTAACTGTAGCTATATTAATGTTGTGTATATTCATGTTTTTCTTATTTTTGTTTCCGCCACCTACTTTTGACATAATCATGAAAACTTGTATCCAAATGGTTGTCCGAAAGAGATCGCTTTTAAGCGATAAGACCGCGTGTTGTCAGTTGTCTACCCTACATTTGTCTATGTAAATTTTTTGTACTGATTTCTGGTCTGCGATAAAGAATACTTGTATTGTATTGTATTATAGTTAATGATGACCTATTTTTTAAAAAATTAATACGAGAAGCTACTGTTACGGCTGCGCTTCTGTCTGTCTGTGTCTGTGAGCTGTATATTTTGAACCGTATTAAGTAGACGATATGTAGGCATCTCCTTTTTTTTAATAGGTTACCGGTTACCGAAGCGTAAATTTTCATCTACTTATGTATACATCTTGTTTGCCAATTACGTATTTTACATTAACTTATTTATAATGATGCAATGCTATCATCAAATAAACAGTGACACCACCACAATCATCACAATTTCAATAATATTGTTAGTTAGTACAAGCCTACTGTAACTACATCTTCTATCGTCTCAGTCCTGTAATTCAGTTAGAAATCTCGTCTTGTGATTGAGCCATTGTGAGTAACAGAGGCAAGGACTTATGTTGGGGCTTGTACTACGACAATTAATTATGTTGGAATAGTGTTTATTGTACGTTTCGGGAGTCAATGGAATTATTAATGTACGCTATTATTTAACCACATGTGTATTTTGAGATTGATGTTGATATGTTTTGGAGGCTGGATTTGAAGTTGTTCTTACTGGGTGGAGTACACTGGTTTGTTATAACGTTATTGTGAAGAATTGCATGATTTGACAAATTTAGAGGATATTGAAACTGCACATTGGTAAGATTTAGACTAAAACGTAAAAGCCATTTATATTAAACACTGAAAAAGTTTAAACTAGGTAGAAGAAGACAGAGATTAAATTATTTACACCAAATCATATCAAAAATTAAAAAGACTGATAGAAGAAACGAATAAGTATTTATTAATTACCCCATTGACAAGAAGGCGACTCTTAAATTATATTAATCGTACTCTTAATTAAATCATTTTCAAAGGATGATGATTTGAGTTATGCGATAACGCGTCTAATCAACACAATTTTCTTGAATTCTTTATCATTATTGATACAATTATCAGCAGCTTAGGTAGTAGCGCCTCTTCTAAAATTATCCGTGTAAAATAATATATATTACTCACCTCTTTTAGAGAACCAGTTCTTAAAAAAATACTACCTAGACTACCCTCTGGTAAAAAAATGTTTCTAAGCACAAAAATCGACCCAAAAATAATATGTAACCGACTAAATTATTTACAAACGTGTATCTATCTAGTGGTCACATGAATAATAAATTGGGGCGATACTCAATGCTCAACTTCAGCTTTCGTGTTATTTCAAGCGAACTGTCATAACATAGGGTATTTTGCTTCTGTTTGGGTACTAATGAGACTTTTTGAGAACTCCATCAGTTCCGAATATTATGAGAATGTCTTGAGAAAACTTTAAATCAATACTTATGAAAACAACTTGACCAATATTCTGAGCCAGAGAAAAAAAAAAGATGTTATTAGCGATAATGATTGAGCTGAAAAAAAAAGTGTCAGAAAACGGTTGATCATAAGAATAGTGCGTCAGATAATGTAAAACTGACAATATCACCGATATTTTCACCCTTAGAAACGCAATATATAGCTTAATACACGAACCAGTAAGTCACGATGTCAGCAAGTCTATTGCAACAACTACTCCGTCTCTTGGGACGACGTCGCCTCCAATTTCCCCTTAAACATTGCGGGGCCCGCGATCTAGGAATATTGGATAGTGTCGTGTTGAATTATTTTGGCAATAAAGTAATATAGCACAACGAGGAAATTCGACGAACACTTTATTTCCAAAAATGTTCTTGTTTCGTTTTCACGGAAAACTGTATTTAAAAAGCATTTTACTCTATAGTGGCTTAAAAACTGCTTGTCTAAGTCGAATGCCGCAACTGAAACAGTCTTCTCAATCCGTGTGTCTCGATTGTACCTAAATTCTCTTGAGATCTGGCAATAATTTCCGATAGCTCTGTCTACCAATGAACAACTAAATTGAGATCTTCCCTTCATGCATCTTACACTCAAACGTTTCCAATTTAGATTATCACTCGCTAACTCCTATACAAGTGAAGAGATTTGAATTATGCAAACACGAGCCTGTGAAAATATAAGTCTGTCTACGCAGGGTTTTATCAAAGGTATCAGACAAATAACGGAATCGTACTGTATTAATTGACCTCCCGAAATTGAGCAAGATAGCTCACAAAGGCGGTATTGAAAGTTGCCCCTTTTCACTGATTCGCCACTCTTTAATCTCCGAAACAAAACTTGGAAGCGTAACAGGATTGTCTGGCCGTTCATTTACTTAACAAATTATTCTTTGTCGAACGGAAGAGAAGGCTTTGAATCCATTAATTCCCTGATGGGGTCACAAAGAGGTGGTACGAATTAAAATAATGTATTCTACGACTTCAATGGGATCCCTCCGTCCGGTGCCGTTATTACTAGAATAATATATTTAAATCAGAGTCTGCTTTCAGAGAAAGATGTTCTCGCTTTGTGAGTGCCGAATAAGTGATCACGTACGGAACCATTAGGATGTGTTTTATGTGCAAATTATAGGCTAGAATTTTTAAACTGGAATTTCAACGGAGCGCGGGAACAATTTGGGTTCGTTAGAAAAGTTTTAATACAGTCTTATTGTGCGGTGCGTTCGCGTGCGACGATCCCATGTTCGGGGTTGCGAGCTTTGCGCCGCATTAA
Organism: Choristoneura fumiferana; assembly: GCF_025370935.1. NCBI lineage: Eukaryota > Metazoa > Arthropoda > Insecta > Lepidoptera > Tortricidae > Choristoneura > Choristoneura fumiferana. The sequence goes on from NC_133486.1 coordinate 7,948,339, forward strand.
TTGCAAATACTGTACGCAGAGACAACCATATGCACAAATAGCAAATTAATCCGACGTCAAAAGGGTTCAGTAACTACCCTCTGTTAACCGATGATTTAGAATATCATGATCACGATCACCCCATCGTCGGATATTTCGGAACAAACATTGCGATGTTATTCCGGTGTTTATTTTGAAGCGTAATATGTCGTGTTCCACTTTGATGTCGTGAAATCGCTTCTGTTCTTTGTCAGTCACCCAAGGACTTACAACTATTCTGTCGTTCGGTGAAATTTGAATTTTATTATGTACACGGGTGGATTTATAGTCGTTTTTGTTGGGGTGTGGTGTTGCGTTCGCCATGTGGGTATCATCGTATGGAATTATTGCGTATGGTTGGTCGGATTTTGTTTGGCAGCATGAATGGTTCATTATGCGTGGGGATACTTTGAACAGGGCACAGATAATATTTGCGATGTACACCATTGTTTATGATTTAGACAATTGTTTGTGCTACGTCAAAGGATGTGCACTTGTTTGTTTTATATAACGACGAAGGGGACGTAATATAAACAATGTGACATTGCTCTGAACTTTATTGAATACTAATACAGTTGTCTTGTTTTTAGGGTTCTGTTTCTCAAAAGGAAAAAGAAACCTTTATAGATCATGTTTGTCAAGGACTTTTCTCAGGAACGATGTATCAAATCAAATTAAAACTAAACATTAAGGGGCAGCCCCAAGATTCTAAGATCAAAATTAAGAATCTTCTATTTTAAAGTACACTAGGAACTCTATCTATCTTTGTACTTTGTTTGTTTTGTCTTTTTTTATATTTCTATCTTTGATTAGGTGTAATCAAAAACAGAACCTGTTCAAAGTGTATTTTTATACAAAACCCCGTCAGGTATTTACTTCCCACCACATAATATTATTAAATTTGACTAGAAGTGGCAGGAAGTGTAAGAAAAAAATCCGAAAACCGCACTAGACAATCTGAAAACAAACTTATTTTTCGATTGCTTTTCAATTTTACACAGCCCTAAACGTGCGAGCCCTCTCGCTTTTAGCCGGATTTTTAATCCTTCTTAAGTATGAATTTAATGATCACATCTGTTTCGGTTTCTGGTGCACAATGCAGATTGTCCAGACGATAAAATTTATCTCATAAACTTTTCCGAGATTGAAGTAGTGCAATTGAAAATAATATAATAAACATGACCGATAAATGTGTTTCATAGTCTATAAATTATCTATTATGTAGTTTAAATGTCGTTGTTACTGTGCAGTACATCTGTATAGCTCTCCGAGTGTCACCGACGGTGCTGGCTGGAAATCAGTGCAGGCCCTATACTACGAAGTACAAAATTCGAACTTCATATCTTGCCGTCGCGCTGACGCTAATATATTTAATACGAGAGTAAGAGGGACGGTACGATACGATGATACGAACTTCGATATTCAAATTTCGTAGTAGCCCCCTGGTGTGTTTTAACGCTTCAGCATTATGCTGAGCCAGTGTCCGATTCGCAACCGCAATGAAATGACACTCTATCCTTCGTGTTGTCTATTTGTAATAATATTCTTGTGAATAAATGTAGTTTCTTACTTTCTTACTAAAATGTGATATTAGTTTCGTTTTTCCAAGTAGCGTGGCCGATGTTATTTGAGTAAATCGGGCAAAGTGGAGTGGTGCTCGAAACTTAGTTTCTCGGTGAGGGGTAGAAGCTAGCGGCAGGCTTGAGTCAATTATTGTGTTCGAGTGTATCTTGGTTTCCGTATTTCTTTTATTTGTTGCGTTTGGTTTTTAAACTTCAAGAAGAAAACAATGAAGTATAGTATATCCTTCTTTAATCTAGTTATAAGCTTATTTAACTTGCCCTGTTTGATGTTGGGTTAAATCTTGTAAGTCCATTTTGACCCTACTTAAAGTAGTCGGATTGACTTGAAATTTTGTATATCCTATGATAGACAGACAGACGGACAGAGAAGCGATATTAACAGGATTCCTCTTGTCACCCTTTAAATAAAAATATGATGATTACCAACGTGAAGATGAAAAAAAAAGATGAAAATGTATCAACTACACCAACTCAAAGAAGTCAACAATCAATCCATATAATCCCTTGACTAGATTGCAAAAACACTACTACTTCAAATCCTTCCAACAATATAGCCGAGATTAAGGTACGTACAGACCGTTTCCCTAAACAAGAGAAGTTGATGAGTGCCGTATTGTCCTTAGGTCACTGCGAACGAATTGCAGCGAGACTTAGCGAGACGAGGAAATTGTTAGCGCCATCCGAATCTTGGATGTCGATGAAATAAAGTAATGTTGATTTAGTTTGAAGATGAATAAATGGGGAGATAAGCGCAGGTATACTTAAAAAGAAATACAAAGAGTACATAGCTGAAGAATGAAAATTCCCGGTGATGTTCCCGAATTCAAGAAATGAGTCTATCTGTTTTTAAAAAGTCCATGGGCTGTGGAGATTGCTTACTATCAGGGGTTCCCACATAATCGTTTCTTTAGTGGATTCACCTACTCACTAGTACTCACCTACCTCTACCTATGCCCTAAAAAAACTAGCTGTTGCCCGCAATTTCCGCGAAAATTTATTTTATTGCTATCCCATACTATATTAAAAACGCGAAGGTTGGTGAGTATGTTTGTTACTCCTTCACGCTAAAACGGCTGGACGGATTTCGATGAAATTTGGTATGGTGATAGCTGCGTGAAGATATGGAATAACACATCCTCTAGTGGTGACGATGATGACCTCTTTTGGAACCTTTTCCTTCAAAAATTCATAGTGACATACATACTTGCCAATATATACGAACTTACGCTTTTTTTAATAAAATGTAACCTAGAATAGATTGAGAACTCAACAGGAATAGGTACGAAGTCATTCCCTAGCTTTATGTTGAGACTTGGGACACGAAGATTCTTTTGTCTCCATTTTCTACAAGCCTATAATTTCCTCCAAATCCGGTAAGCTCTCGTAAAAGTGATTAGCGGTGAACAATGATGAACACAAGTTCTCTACTACGAAGTGCGAAATTCGGACTTCGTATCTTGCCGTCTCGCTGATGCTTATATTATTTAATACAGGAGTGAGAGGGACGGTATGATACGAACTTCGAATTTCGTAGTAGCCCCCCTGTTGACTGGGTACAGTTCTTCACCGGTGATTGAGTCATTGTTCACGCGATATTAACAGTATTGTTTGCGGAATAATCATAATGTCGAGGGTGCGTGGGATGGAAATATGGAGAAGGACTGTATTTTTACAAAACTTTATTTAAATAACAGATTATCAATACTACAATCGGGAATTATCACGGTATTGATTTTGAACGTAAAATACGAAAGTTTAAATGTTTAAAATATTATATTAAATGATTATTTCAGGTGTTACTTTGCGGAGGTCTGTATAAATCAAGTACTTTGCTTTTTTACCTCGCTTAATTGCTCAACCACAAATGGTGATTTAAGCTGATTTATGCAGTATAAGTACAGTTACAAAAAGTGTAGTTAGCCATAAAACTTAATAAATAAATAAACTACTAGCTTATATTTAAACTTTTGATTTTTATTTGTTAGAGTGTTTAAGACCGGAGTCTGAAAGAATGTGATCCAAATAAACAAAATATAAAAAATGGAAAAAGCTTACGATACTTAAAATTCGGATAAAAACACAGACCAAGCAAAATGCGTTTTTAATGCGCACATTTTTTAAGAAAAATGCCTTTATCTACACTGCTATAGCTAAAAATATCGTAGAAAGGTAATTAGGTACTTACCTGTCTAGTAAAATATCATTAGGTATTTGACAAAATTTTCTAAAATTATTTTGATTTATAAGTTAGCCATTATTAGTCGTATAAAAAAGGGATACAAAAGCCGTCTCTATACATTTTCGCCGCACGCCCACTTGCGTCTCGCCGATGGGTAATTTTCTCCATTGTCACTCGCATCTCAAACGCAAGGAAATCACCACTGACTTTTACTGGATGAGACAGAGAGAAGCCATTTTTAGGGTTCCTTAGTCAAAATAGCAGGAGCGGAACCCTAATAAGTTCATTCTAGTTATAGTCTTGCCATGCTTGGCTGTTCCTTGCAAGAGCTTTTTTAGAAACAAATGTTGATGTGATGATCTTTATCTTTAGCTCTTGTAGGTACAGTAACCATCAAAAGTAGCGAATCACTTTTCTGCTCTGTCGCAATGACACATTGTCAGTCTTGCGTGGCGTTTAGTACGTGGCTGTAAAACGACAACACACACACACACACACACACACACATATATCTATCTATATATATATATATGCATGTAGGTAATCAATAGGCGGCCATATCGCTTCAGAGTGTTTTCTCCCGGCAACCTTTAGAAGAACAGTAAGAAATAGATTCTTTGGGTTACGTTTCTGCGTGTATTGTCATCAACCATATTAGGTATACATTTTCTTGTCTGCCGTTCTTTGTCATTTCTAGAGTCCTATATCTTCGCCCTCGTATTTCTATAGCTTTACTTTTCTTGTAATTCGCTAAGTCGGTGCCCCCTCCGATTCTGAATGGGGGCAATCGGCAAAATGCACATGTCATTTGTATGCCTTTCAGGTTGCCATAATCGAAGCAATTATATCCGAGAAATCTCTTGAAATGAGTTAATTTCGTTTACAATAATAAGGTTTGGGAATTAGTATGTATTGAGCTGCATTTGAGTAATTCAAAGCCAAAAAACACGAATCTCTCTAAACCCACACTCAAAATACATACCTATTTTGAATGATTACCCGTCCAAATTAAGGCAACATGTGATAGTTAATTAATTTTTGTTTCTGGTGGCCATCCTATTATTGGCTCTATAACTATTCATTTGCGACCGGATGGCCAAGTGGTTAGAGAACCTGACTACGAAGCTTGAGGTCCCGGGTTCAATTCTCGGCCGGGGCAGATATTAGTATGAATAATATGTATGCTCTACGTATCTACGTAGTAAGCATGTTTATCCGTTGCCTTGTATCCATAGTACAAGCTTTGCTTAGTTTTGGACTAGGTCAATTGGTGTCAAGTGTCCCATCCCATGATATTTATTTATTTTATTTTTTATTTCCTTCATAGTTAATCGTTTGCATGTTCCATTTTGAAGGAATAAAAATATGATTTCGATATTGTAATAGATATTCATTTATTTTTCATTCATACAGACACAACCAAATGACAACTAAACAACCAAAACCTGACAAATACACAAAAAAAGAACTACTTAAGTACAGAAAATTATAAAAATGCAAAGGTTTGCAACAGAGTTTTTAAATTGCGTTTGACGAGTGTTTTCATTAATTGATCGATGTTTAAAGAATATTCCTTCAAAGGCTTTAAAAAACTAGGGTGTATAGACGCGTGTCTTAACTCTACCCATCAGCTGGTGAAATATTCAAGATTAATTTCAAAAGACCTTATACAGACCGAAGATAACGAAGTTAAAATACAAAGCGTAGAAATAATTTAAAAACAAATGATGATAGCTACAATAACAAACCTTGTACATTGTAAATACTTCCGTTCGTCTTATTGTAAGTAAACTTATAGAAATAAATGTAATTCAGTTACTACCAGCCGAGAAATGCTGCCGCCTTTCCCAAAGGAAGCTTTTTTCATTCAATTACTCGCCGGCACAATATTTTCTATTTAATTTTTATTTCTCATTGTACAGCCGCCTTTCACTTATTGGCTTCATTTGAATTTTTTATTTTCAATTTGCTTCTTTCATTCGCTTAGTTCTTTAGTTATTTTTTATATATTTTTATATTTTCTTGTCCGTCTGTCTGTCAAAACCTTTTTCTTGGGATCGCGTGGAGGTATCAAGTTAAAATGAACACCTAAAACTTTGAAGCTAAAAAAAAAGCTTCTACATTAATGCAATCAAAAGATAACGCCATTTGCACCTTATTTTTCATACATTTCGCAGTGGAATCAAAACCTATAGGGTCCTTCCCGTACACTTAAAATCATGAAATTTGGCAAGTAGGAAGGTCTAACAGCACAAGTAAAGGAGTAGGAGTATTTAGTTAAATATTTTCTATTTTATATTTTACAGGAAAAACTCCATCGGATAAAACGGGAAAAATCCTCGAGACTCCATCCACGATCTATTTTCACACAAATTTCTACGGAACCCACGGTGCGCTAATCCGTCTCGCACTTGACCGGTTTTTATCTCACACTAGGTTTTTCACCCAAAAATAGCAGTTGAATTCAAATTCTGGTATTTCAAAATAAAATCTCAATCCCTAAAAATTATATCGTGAATTTCATTTCATACACGCACTCGTCTCTAATCCCGATCCAGTAATATCTGGATAAAAATTAGCTTATATATTAATCCAAAAGTCTAGGTATCTCCGTACCAAATTTTATCTTAATCTGGTTAGCCGTTTTAGCATCAAGGAGTAACAAACACACGCATGTACGTAAAAACTTTCGCATTTACATTACTAGCTGTTGCTAGGCCATATAGCTCGGTGAACAGCCGGCCGTTGGGGCCGAAAAGTTCTCAAATGGGGAGCACGAATCGGCAAGCGTAGCGTAGGACGTCCACCAACGAGATGGACGGACGACCTGGTTAAAGCCGCGGGTTCCCGATGCAGGCCGCTTCCAACCTACAACTGAAGGTATAAGGGGGAGGCATGTCCATCAATGGACATCCTTCGTTAATATGATGATGATGATAATATCTGATAACGAAAATACAAACTGAGACATGGATGCACAGAAAAACCAGAAAAAGAGACCAGACCTGGGAATCGAACCCAGGTCCTCAGCAATCCGTGCTGCGTGCTATAACCCCTACACCACCGCTGGACAGGAATCTAGACACGAATTTTTCCTATGCATACATATCTCAGGTTGCTTATTTCAACTACGCTACTTATGCAGCAGCACTAGCGACATCTATGTTCCGATATATATCGATATATGAGGTATATTTCGATATGGTTTCACGGGATACCCGTAAAAGTAACAAATTTGGAGTTGAAATAAAAAATACAAAAATACTCCAAAAAACCAATCATATCATCTGATAAGTAAAAATATCAGTGTCACTTTCTGCACAGGACAGTTGGGTGAAAGTGGCCTATTATGTTCGCTCACTCACTCACTGTTAGCTAAGGGTTTTGAACCAATCACGCCATCAAGGAACCGATCTAAGATGAGGCGTTCGCAATTTCCTTCTACTAATAGATCGAAGGTGTCTTCGTTAAGACGGTCCGGCTGTCCATACGTGAGTTTCATTAATTTTAACGGATGTTTATATAGGGAATTTAACTAGCTCTTCGGTGATTGGTTCACGAAGATTGATTTATGATGTGTGCGCGAATGTTGATGAATGTTAGATGGATGGGTAAGTGGTACCTATTGCATGCTCCGCGATGTTTGTTTAAGGTGTTGGTTGTGGAATTGCAGTGAGAATTAGATGGCCAAGTTCGTGTAAAATGTTCGTGATAAAGTAAGTCTTTGTAAGGAATCCGGTGTTTTTATCAAGATCTACGTTACCGTTATTAGTAAACTAATTACATCAACATCTTAGCATCTTCTTAGCATTAATACCTACTATCGGCTGAATAGCCACAAATAAACGTTTATTATCATTTTAACTAACGTTTTCTTTTATCGTTCACCGATATAATCATGAAATTGAAGGATTAAATAAAAGCATGGTTGCTATTTTACAATGGCTATTTGCTACTTATTAATTACAGTTGATAAATAAATTACATGCCCCCCCCCCCCCATTTGCTTAATTAACAAAAATATTGTGTAAAATTATATTTTGTCAAAAATGCTAAATATAAATTTGTTATTTTTCTAAATCAGCCAGTACGCATGTGAAATAACGTCAACTAATAAAAAAACTTAACACTTCCAGTTCACATGGGGAGCGTCAGTTAGTAAAACAATTTATTTTCTATTTGTTGACGTCATTGTTTCGCCCCTGCAAATTGAAATCAGCTGATGCCCTATTGAACTCTGCAGGGTTGAGGGTGTGTACCGTTCAATTAGAAATCGAGTTATAGGCGTGAATTCTCTTCTTACTGAAAAAAGACGTGGACTTCGTAGATTTTTCTTGTTATTTGACGTGAGGTGATCTGTACGAGAGCGCACTCTAAGATTTAGAACAATTGAGTAATCATCATTTTCTGCCACATGTAAGGTATGAGTAAGTTTGGGAAACACCGAGGATGATCTCGCCCTTGAGCAAGCTTGCTTAGCCTTGGGGCCCTTGGGTTCCTATCTTTGAAGTTAGTAAGATTATACTAAGCTTAAGACAAGAGAGACAAGATTATACTAAGATTCACAAATCAATTTAGGCCAGACCAGGTTTGATTACAGAATTTTTGCTTGTTCACCCTTTTTTCCGCATAGCGCTAGAAAGCATAGGTTTTCACCCATGCTTTTTGCTGTAGCTAAAAACTAACATTAATATTCTTTTCTCTTTGAAAAATGTACCTTACACAAACAGAACTGTCTTATAAACTACAATGAACCTTATTAAAGTAAAGCTTAAATGCGTTTATTACAGTGAAAGATTTACTGACATTATCGAACAGCATTTTCATTCGTTATATTCCATAATAAACTATTGAAACTCCAAATGTTAACCTCTAATTCCGTTCCGCGCCATAATTGACTTGTCAAATTTCCGCCGCCATATTGTCTGCACCGCGTGACGTCATTGTCCCCGTAATAGGTCGGAAACTAGTTACATTTTTGAACCCTTACACTAAATCCTTAGGGTTCATATTCAGTTTAGGGTTAAAGTATGCAGGAGCGACATTTCTTTTACTTGTTTGAATCTTAAATTTATTTGAATTGGGTGCAATATTCTTTGGTTTTTAAGAATAGGCGATTGTTATTGTTGTTTGAAATTAATTTCTGTTATACATATTTGCAAAGTTTTATTGGGTTTCAGATGTTTGTAATGGGTGCTCTATTGTTTGTAAAGAAATAATAAAACGGTTCATCTGCGGACCATTTTAATCGGTACTATAAAACTATAATCGTAGGTGCATTTATGGAAAATGTTATGGTTTTTCACGGGAATATTTTTGTATTTTATTTTATCTTTGGCAAGGTCCTGAGCAATAACAGTTAAATGCAGCACAAAATAGAATGATGTTTTAGAAAACTACAGATTTATCTAAGTACATTGTTTTGGAAAAGACAAATACGTGAAAATTAATTATATTATCATACGAAAGAACAACACGTGGTACTGACGTCTACATTGAAGTAAATATTATTATGATGACAATATCTATAGTAGGTCATAATAATAGCAACATTCTGATAAAGTAACAAACATAATATAACCGCATTAGTTTTTTACTGTAATGCTGTCATTTTTATTGGTTAATAAATAAAAAGGATAAATAAATCAATAAGTAATGGAAAAAGTGCATATTCTTCATCATCATCAGCATTCGAATTGGAAGAGCTCCATTGCTAGGAATATCCTGTGCTATGTAGCAACCACCCACTGTCTTGCACGATCATGTGTTATTCCAGGGAGGCGGCATGACTAGTAGCATAACGAGTAAAGAAGCCACAAGTCTTCCTCATTAAATAAAAAAAATATATATCACGGGACAATTCACACCAATTGACCTAGTCCCAAAGTAAGCTTAGCAAAGCTTGTGTTATGGGCAGGTCTGTCTGTACTAAGCAACGGATAAATATATTTACATAAATAGACACATACTTAAATACATATTAAACACCCAAGACCAGACCCAAGAACAAACATTCGTGTTTTTCATACAAATATCTGCTCCGACACGGGAACCGAACCCGGGATCTCAAGCTTCGTAGTCAGGTTCTCTAACCACTAGGCCATCTGGTTTAAATCAGTCGTTGTGAAACTGTTTAGAAAACCTAAGTTCAGCCGCGGACATACCTACTCGTATCTCGAAACGATGAAAGAAAATCTTGCGTGCTTAGACCCTGTTTACATATCCAGTAAAATATTTCCAGTGGACACATTGCGGGGTCACAATCCTATAGAGTTAAGGGCTTATACCTGCTGAGCTGGCAACGTTGCATTTTTGTTAGTTTTTCTCGATTATTCCATAAAAATTTAATGTAGGTAAATTAAAAATGTGGTCTGATAGAACTCTTCTTAATATATTTATATAAGTTAATGTGTCTACTCCAATCAGGCGATCACGGGGCTCACTTTGCCTGCAGCGCTGAAACAGGCCGAGGACAGAGTGGTGTGGAAGCAGTTCGTCAACGTCTCCGTAAAGGCTTTTCAAGACGGGCACGACCTTCATGAATGAACAACACGACGAAGAAGAAGAAGAAGAAGTCTACTCCAATAAATTATTCGTGATAGACTTTTATTTTCTTTACAAACCGTTAATAAACATTTGTTCGTTTTTAAAGAATATAAAAGTCTATCACGAATAATTATTGGAGTAGACACATTAACTTATACATTAAGAAGAGTTCTATCAGACCACATTTTTAATTTTCAACCAATTTTTATAGAATAATCGAGAAAAACTAACAAAAATGCAATGTTGCCAGCTCAGTAGGTATACACGCTCTTAAATTTTAATGAGATCGATCGAGCACCGCAGTGTCATGCTACTGAAACATTTTACTAGAATAATGTAAACAGGGCCTTAGAAAAAATATTATGAGTAGCAATTCTAGCTGTACAACTTCTATCTCCCCTTTGTCGCCGGCTAACACGATTCTGTGGCATTAATATATTTACACGCCGCCGACTAGTCGATCGGTCGGTGATTGTATTATCGGCGAGGGGACATGAAATAGGTATTTCAAACGATAGTTTCAGCAAAAAAAGAGAAACAAATGCCAAATGCGTTTGGAAAGGTTTGTTCAATGGTGAATTCGATTTTGTTGGATAGGTTTCGCATCTTGTACTGTGGTTTTTGATAATGAAAGTGATTTGATAATTTTAACCCTTTTACAGGTTCTTATTAAATACATTTTTAGTGTCAACTGATGCGTAACCATTTTTTTTTAACTTGGCTTGATACACTACCGTGTGTTTTTGTTGTAGGTAAATAATCTTCTGACTAATATTTCAATGTAAAAATAATTCCGTAAGTAGTCAAAGTTTGTTGAGTTGTTAAGTAAGACGGAGCGTTAAGTCGTATTTGTATTTCATTTAGCCAATTTACGAAGTATAAAGGTATGGAACTTTGCAGACTCGCTATGATTTGAATAAACATAATGTTCTATAAATATGTCCTTACAAAATAGTTCCATCCTCTTTTAGTTATTCACTCTATACGGTTATTAATTCCTACTTTCATATCAATTCAATCAATTAATTATAAATACGGATCGACATCACATGTCATTTAAAATAATACTTCCTTGAGGCAAAATAAAAACTTATGAAATAAAACAAATAAGACGCACACACACACACACACACACACACACACATCACGTCTGTATTCCCGAATGGGGTAGGCAGAGCACACGAAACGTTACCGCTTCGGAGCCACTTTTAGCAATTTTAGGTTTATTTTAGGTTTTATTCAAACTAGAATAACAAATTAGATTTTTTATTTATTAATCGTTTTTGCATACCAAGTTATTGCAAGACACGCAGTGTATGCACACAATATAAAACATATGTATTTGTATATACTAATATACTTACTTAATTGTAACCACAATTTAAACTGTCACCGGCGGTTCACTGAACCAAACCATTTATCCAGACCCTCCCACCCCCCTAATTTCTTATCAAAACAAACGCTAAGCGGAACTGGCTCAGCTACTAGAGAGATCACGCTTCACTGGACGCCTTGTATACAGGGTTACCACGTACGCCTTAAAAAATTCTGGACACAAAGTTTGAAATTTAGTTGAAAGGTCATTTTTAAGCATTAAGATAGCTAAGAAACTGGAAACAAAGGACTGTCTTTGAATGCATCTGTTTTTTTGTGTTTAAGTCTTAGATTTTGTTAAACAAACGTACGTTTTATCACCAACAAAAATAATAACATTTAAAAGTATTTCAGTAGAAAATTGCATTCATGATAACTTCACGTCTTGGACACGTTATGCTTCGAAAATAAGCTAAATAAACTGAAAAGTTTGTCGGTCTCGTTTAAAAATTCTTAACATGAACATTGAGTTAAAATACCCAAATATTACAAGTACGGTTTCAATCTCTGATACCTTGTTTTAATATCTGTGGGACACACTGGAATAATTTTCCGCATAATACCGGGTATACAAATAGTTCGGGTAAACTTAACTTCTGGCAACCCTACTTGTACATAGAGGACACCTTAAGTCCAAAGGCAGCGCAATTAACAGAGCCCAATTAGGTTCCCTAACGAAGAGAGTTTGCGACTCGGCACTTTGGTGACATTTGACGTCCAACCCCGATTGCCGTTTGAAGGATATGCTTGCATTTGTAATCAACGAGATCTTACGGGATGATTAGTTGATTGAAATGGATCAGATTGTCTTAAGGGTGATGCTTGGTTTTGTAGCAATTGCTTACTACACCTACACCGGGAGCGAAGCCGCGGGCACCAGCTTCTTACTGATATTTAGAAATCAATTGTGTTATAAACAGTAGGACGTTATATTTCCAAATATCGTCACAAAAACTAAAGACTAATGAGTGTGGAGAAACTGAAAGATGTCTCAGGATCATAGCAAAATAGTCTCTACCTACCCCTTCGTTTGGAAAGATGATTGCATGTACACGTATGTATGTCACAAAAACTCCCAATTTTATTTATATCTATTATCACAGAAATTCTAATATACTTTTTCATCTTTACAGAAACATGTCATCTAAACGAAAGTCGCCTCCGTCGAAATTGCAAGAGGGTGCAGCAGATACAGAGAAACCTGAGGCCGGCCCAGCACAATTGGAGTTCCCAGAACCTCAGGAGTCTGATAACGAGCAGCAAACCTACTACAAGTTCTCCCCCAGCTCTTCAACCAGAAGCTCGATAAGCGAGGAAGACCCCAACAACTTCGAAGACGAACGGCCCAGCAAAAAGCAAAGATTCGAACAAAACTTAGACATGACAAACAACCTTCTAGTCCCCTCATCGTTTTTAAGTCTCCACCAAGTCAATGACCTCCAGGCTCGGAGACGTGGCTCCTCTGAATGCAGCAGCCCTGGCGCTGAAGCGAAAGTCCTGGGTCTTTGCAATAATAACAATTCATTGCTGAATCACAATAGCGCGCTGTCGCTTGGTAATCCGCACAAACGGTCGATGGATGACGTGCTAAAGAGATTGACCTCGAAAATGAACAATAGTACTATTAAAGAAGAAAAGAGGCCTACTCCATCTACAACGCCTGTTAAACAGAGCAAGTAAGTTTATTTACATACAATATTTTGGAGAATTATAGTTTATTAGCTTTATCCAACATCTCTATCCCGTTGGAAATCCCAAAAACTCCCTTTTTAGTATTATATTCTAGGATAATAGTTTATCTCAAATAGAACTTTTGCGTTCTATCTAATTCTGATATCAATGATCAAATCTACTGGAAGAAAGACATCTTTGAGTTCGAATTTCTGTTGCTTGTTTTCATTGTTGAAACTGCATAGACATATTTACAGTTTTATCAGTCAACTTCACGTTCCGCATAGTTTCCGAGGTCACTCCATTAACCCAGTGTTTTGTCTCACTCTGTTTACATCGCGACAAGGAAATGATAATTAGCTTTATGTTGTTCAGTTATTACTAGATTATTACAAGTTGCGTGATTGTTCTTGTGCGTTTTGATAAGGTCGCATTTAGTTTTTCAGTCTTTATCGATGAATATTTTATAACAAATAGAATCATTTTTTCATGCACACCTTTTTTTGACAGCAACAAATACAACAAAAATAATTCGGCAAATTGTTAGGCATAGTACCTACTCTACTGCCGTACTAAAGTGATGCATTCTGTTAAGTCTAAGGCCAAATGAGCGCAGTTGCTTAAGTTTAGACAAAAGTCCAAAAGCAAAGTCAAAATACCACAAACGGGACTTATCCTTATCACGCGAAAACACACGAGTAATATTTACCTCGACGTTTCAACCACATTACAGTGACCGTGGTCACGAATAGACTGAAGTGTAGGGTGTCAAGTCTGCCTAGCAGAGCAGCGCGAGTCCTTCGAACCACCCGCAAAAAATTCAAAGTAAATTACAAATTACATTACAAGCACAATCATCAAAAATCTTGAATTAGGCATTAAATTTGTAACAAAATCTTGTCTATTTAATACATTTACCGACCTGATCTTGTGATATAAATTTGCTTCCAAGTAAATAAAATACCTTGTTGCATCTAAACTCAATATCATGTAAACTGTCACCAGTTTCCTACCAGTTAAGCACCGTGCACACGCACGCGTTAAACCCCGAATACCTATAAAACCCTAGTTAACTAGCGTTCAACGCTTTTATAGTGAACTTGCGGTGGTCCCACTCTTAACATTGTTTTTAATGAGTCGTATAATGGCCAATTAAATTCTGGTGAAACGACCGACCAAGGATCCGGCTGTGTTTAGACATGCGACAATACTTGTAAGTTACGATATATTAACGAGAAATGGTGTATACAAAGTAACGTAACTTACTACTAGAGTATATTCACAGAAGCGCACCGACCGCATTGGTTCAAGTCAAAATGACAAGGTCACGTTATAAAGGGAGCGGGGCGAGCAGTAGATTTCAACTTCAACTATAATCCCAAGTGGCCGATGTTATGCTATGGAAATGTAATGGCAGACAAATAGGAATGGTCGGACTTCGTTAGTGTGCTGCTATGGAAGCACATCCTTGCAGTATAAGTCGATGAGCATGTTATTTTTCTTTTGAATTTATACTTCTTTCGTAATGTTCAGAAACGTTATTTAATGTTTATATGTGGCTACGACTACTGATTATTATTGTTTAGATCCGCGGAACTTAACTGAGCAAGAATAATTTTTAATGATTAACGGTTATTTAGAAGCCGTGGTGGCCTAGTGGTTTGACCAATCGCCTCTCAAGCAGTGGGAGTTCAAACCCCGGCTCGCACCTCTGAGCTTTTCGAAATTCATGTGCGGAATTACATTTGAAATTTACCACGAGCTTTACGGTGAAGGAAAACATCGTGAAGAAACCTGCACAAACCTGCGAAGCAATTCAATGGTGCGTGTGAAGTTCCCAATCCGCACTGGGCCGCGTGGGAACTATGGCCCAAGCCCTCTTGTTCTGAGAGGAGGCCTGTGCCCAACAGTGGGACGTATATAGGCTGGGATGGAACGGTTATTTATTCTATAATATATTGTAAATGGCAATCTACCCTTGATCGTGACGCATGCAACTGCATCAAAATATCTTGAGCTCTCTAAAGGTCTACATGCCGTAACAATCTAGTTTTACTTAGCACGGGGAGAATTAGGTATTTTGCACCATTTGCACTACTCTAGGCCCATGAGGTCCAGGCTCGAAGGACCTCGTAAAAGAGATTTCTTCTCGCCTGGTAAAAATGACTAGCGACCAAAAGGCAGGCAGCTACTATATTACGTATTAAATAATATAAGTGTAAGAGGGACGGAACGACACGAACTTCGATTTTCGAATTTCGGAGTAGCCCTGCTGACCATTCAACGCGGAAACTCTGCCTGGGAACTATGACATTATGAAACATGTTTTTTAATTCTGATTGTTCATTAGTCGCTTAAAAATATCGCTAAGCAAAGTCTCATTAACTCAGTTCTTGCCACAAGTTCAGTATAGCTAATCTCAGGCCTGATTTACTGCGCTGATATGAATAAATAGTCTTATAGGTCAGCCTAAACCTTTCATGTCTTCCTGGTAATTTGTCATCTATCAGTAACGTCTATTACGTTACGGTCTTCCTTTTCCTCCCGTCTACTCGTATGTAGCTAAGAAAAGTTTATTTTTAAATACATATAGGTATATTTTAAAGTAGGAAAATAAACTTCTTGTAACAGTACGAGTACAAGAATGCTGAGGCTTAAATCGTCTTTTAAATCTTTAGTCATCATAATCAGCCTTTAAATCACGTATCCGCTTCGCTTGTCAAAAATTTCACAAGTAACAAGCGCTAGGCGACATGCATAGTCTGACTGCAGTTCTAAAATTAACCAACAACACTTCAACCTGGTTTATTGTTAAAATAAATTAGTTTACAACAACGGTTAATTTCTCCAACACTGTCGGGTTAGCCGTAATGTTTGTTAATTTAATGTAAAAACTTACTTGTTGGGCTTAATTGTTTGAATTTATTCGCCTAATTGTCTCTCAGAACGTGGGAAGTTATGTTATGCTGTTATTTAAATATCTTTACACAAATTGCTGTACTTACATTTTGTAACTACTAAAGCTTTTGTACGTAAGATATTTTAGTATGAATAAAAAAACCATAGTTCTTTGTGTATTGATTCTTATAAGTTCAATGAATATTATTAACGCACGCATATCTATGCACATTGACGTTTTTGATCGAACTTTTATAATTTTATAAACCGATCGCCTAGCAATGTAAGGCGCACCACGATTTTTTATCGCAAAAATGCAACGTTCTGATTTGTTTATCGGCACGCGCATATGGGAGAACAAAAAAGGCGCGATTTTAAATTACGATTGGTTATATTTATTGATTGAAACTGCTCGCGACATAATTGTCCGAAAAAATATTGATAAGTAGTAAAATGGCAACCCAGGCCTCAGTTTAGTAGTCTCTAAGCATAAATATGTCGAAAATCATTAGCTCTTTTAGTTGCCATTTACGACACTTTTATGGAAAGAGATGATTCCTATCGTCTTATTCTAAAACCAGGATTTGCACGGACTACATCGTCATCGTAAACAACTGAAAGAAATGCCTTTGGATTAATTGGCATGGTGATTAGAACGGAATTTAAAACATCCTCATTGGATAGAGTTCACAACAAAAGATAACCAGAACCACCGACACTTGAGCTTTGATTACATTACAACTACTTGATACTAGGGGTCACGTTAATTTGGCGATTGTTCACAATTAAATAAGATATGGATAAGTAATAGGTGATATTATTATAAAGGTTAAGGCGGTGTCAAAGCGATCTGTGTCAATATTTGTATTTGCGTGCGTTATCGGCTGTTATCTATTATAATTAATTGCTTTTGTTGATATGATATTGTTGGCGCAGTTACTATGGGATACATTGTTTCTGTTTATGTTTAGGAATTCAAACATATTGTTGTTTCAGTTTTAAAAATTGTGCTCAATTTACTGTGCACGCAGGATTATCGAAATGTTTTAAAGAAAAAATGGGTCCGTTAAGTGTTATTTGTTGACAAAGTGATGTTATCTCGTCACCTAAAAGTCAGCAGTAGGCAGGTCAACCTTTACCTGCGGTTTCACATGCGTATCTACACCAGTAGGCCTAGCCTAATTGAAATTCCGGGATTTCGGAAAAAAATCGTGAATCTAGAGCTGCATGAAAAACTCGCGCCATCATGTTTCTAATTCTAGCTTTTGTAGTTTAATGCGCTAAGGTTACATCAGAAAAAATGGTACAGTCGTTGAGTTTCCTTAAATTTTCCGAATTTTATTTGAAAATTGAAAACAAAAAGAAATTGGTAAAGTCATTCTCAAAATTGTGAACCAAGGGAAATAATATACATTTTTTTAATTTTGTAAATTTCGTGAGCCGCGGGTTCACGGTGGATCCAGCAGGTCGCTTCTAACCGTAGCTACTAGAGGTCTATGAGGGGGAGGGAGGGGGGCTATATCAGTAACAGTGGCTGACATGATGATGAAGGGATTTCAGTAAAGTTCCTCCATCATCTATGCTCATGCAGTCAAAACTAAAACACTTCCAGTAGCTAATCATACCAAATCCAGACTTTGGTATTTAAGCAACCGCCGCCTCCCAGGTTCACTTGAAAATCAAGACAAATGCCGCTGGGCCCGCGGCCGCAATTAAACGCCTAATCGCCACCGCTGGGATTAAGACGTGTGCTTAATGCCTACCATCTATCTCTTTCATAGCGCTGGCTGCGGCCTCGCTGGCAGCGGAGCGGGTACAAAGATTATAATGGTGACGAAGTCAATAATGGAACTAATTTTAGTTTTTTTAACGTTTTTTTTGCTGACTGTACTTTTTGTTGATTACTTGTTGTTTGATCCTGGCCGAACTACCAGGATGTCACTAT
Source organism: Choristoneura fumiferana (assembly GCF_025370935.1). Classification (NCBI taxonomy): domain Eukaryota; kingdom Metazoa; phylum Arthropoda; class Insecta; order Lepidoptera; family Tortricidae; genus Choristoneura; species Choristoneura fumiferana. The sequence continues at coordinate 7,966,553 of NC_133486.1, forward strand.
CAGATTATTGTATTGTCGCGCAATCTACATAAGTAAACCAAATTTCAAGTCAATCCAACTACTGGATGTTGGTCGAATTTAACTTGCAAGATCTGATTACAGACAGACAGACAACTGGACAGGTGAAAAAAGTCAGTAACTATTCTGTGTCTAGGATTACGTCGTAAGTTCGTCAGCAAACCTAGTAGATAATATATTTTTTCAGGTTTAAAGAATTTACTTTTTTTTCTATTCGACTGGATGGCAAACGAGCAAGTGGGTCTCCTGATGGTAAGAGATCACCACCGCCCACAAACATCTGCAACACCAGGGTATTTCAGATGCGTTGCCAACCTAAAGGCCTAAGATGGGATACCTCAAGTGCCAGTAATTTCACCGGCTGTCTTACTCTCCACGCCGAAACACAACAGTGCAAGCACCAAAACGAAGTTTTATGGTAAAAACTGCAAGTCCCATTTTAAGCGTTCTCACTTTTAGCTGTAGCTAGGTGTACGAGTACTTTTACACTTTTAGCTAGGCGCACGCGGATTTAATTCCAAATATTCGGGCACGCTTTCAAATTACAACTTGTACCACACCTCTCCGCCGCAAGTATTTCTCCCGCACCACACACCACTAAAAACGTTAACAATAAGCGACCCGTAATTTGTAGTGATATATTTTTTGAAAGCACAATGTAAGTGCTCCAAATTATAAAAGGCTTGTAACATTAGTTAATGTGAATATCTTATTTATTATTGTTTTGAGTGATGGCTACAGGCGGTGCTTAGCCGTGAGTGAACGAGACAATGCGTTTTAGTTTTAAAATATTGATATTAATTTGTAACGCGTTAGTGTGTTATTATATTTTATGACCAATTTTGTAAATGTATTGTGGGAAGAACAAAGATGTGATACTAAGTAAAATGAGGTCTGTTTGAAGTTTTAATGTTCATACAAACATTGTATTGTTTTTAGCGTATAGTGTTGTTTTAGTGAGGAAGCTTATTTCCACCAGAGATGCTCGAGGATGTGTTGTGTTGCGAGGAATGTGATCGTCGTGAACCAATAGAAACGCTTCATTTATCTATACTTGCTCAGCGCAGCTCTTCCATCCATCCATCCCAGCCTATATACGTCCCACTGCTGGGCACAGGCCTCCTCTCAGAACAAGAGGGCTTGGGCCATGGTTCCCACGCGGGCCCAGTGCGGATTGGGAACTTCACACGCACCATTGAATTGCTTCGCAGGTTTGTGCTGGTAAATTTCAAATGTAATTTCGCACATGAATTTCGAAAAACTCAAGAGGTGCGAGCTGGGATTTGAACCCACCACCCTCTGCTTGAGAGGCGATAGGTCAAACCACTAGGCCACCACGGCTCTATATTCTATTTTTTTAACATGATTCAAATGACAGATGCCAAACTGACGTAACTAGTCTTTCTACTGTTACGCAAATTATCGATACTTTTGCGTGTACCTAGTGCTAAAAGTGGTAATAGCATTATTTGTTGGTTTAACGTTACGCTATCGAACTGAAAGTCTTATTTGAATTTGAAATATAATTAATTCATCACTTGGAGTGTCAATTTCCGACTCTGACTTAATTTACCGCTTTTATTTTTACCGATAACCCTCACCTCTAGCAATTGCGGCCTATTGAAACAACACTGTAAAAGCGTTCATTAAAGAAAGTAAGTTAATATAACACAGTGCCTACCTACGCAGTAACTTAACATTTTGTTAGCAAATTTGAGATCGAACAATCAGCAGTTTTAATGTGATTTCACTTTATCAAGCATTATATATCTGTTGGAAAAAATAGAAAATTAGTAACCGCCTCACAAAGTTACATAATCATCATGTGTCATTTGAATCATGTTAGAACAAATAGTGTAGTGGAAACAGCTCGGCGGAGCGAGGATGGGTAAATGACGCGTTTCTGGTTCATGACAAACACATTCCTCGCAACGCATCCTCGTACATCTCTGGTGGAAACATAGCCTAAGGTGGAAATAGCTCACAGTGACCTTCTGCGTACGAGCGGACAACGTCAACGCACCTTGCGCTCATCGTTTTCGCCCCTTTTTCACACTTCGTCAATTAACGGAACGGAACTAAAAATGGAAATAAAACTCGGATGTATTGAATTTATAGGGGCAGTAGGAACGCAAATAAAGAGAAAAACGCTACCATTATGTTTTCGTCTGTGTTGTTTTTTTTATCTGACTAAATAAGGTTGTAACAATAAAACCCACGTACGGAATGCGGAAAATGACATAAGAGTTTCAAAACGTTATTTCAGTTCATTAAAGAACATCCCACACGATCTATTTGAATGTAGTAATGGTAACATAAATTGAAAAGGTAGCGTCATTGTTCTTCAATTGTTTATCTTTTTAGTTGAAGGCCAAAATCACTTTGATTACTGGAACTACGTAGCATCTGCGATGTCTGTAAGTTTAATTCAAAGAACTGACGTAGGTGACCTTTTGTATGAGGGAAATAAAAAAAACATGCATTCTATTCTCGTTTCTTTCAATTTGTTCCAGAATCAATAAAAACAATGATTGTAGCGTTTTTTTGCGGATCATGGACATGTGCCAGTTCTTGAGTAAAGACCGCGTCTCGACAAACTTAGTGTAAGACGTCCTCCGGCCAGGTGGAGTGACGATCTACGAAAGGCTAAGGTAGAAGCTGGATGCGTCGAGCCAGGACAGGACGCAATGGCGCTCACTGGGAAGAGCCTTATATCCAGGATTAGTGTGCATTCGATTGGGTAAAGGTGCCTTTCCTTAGAAACAATGCGAAACTTAGATCCAAATTGGGGGATACTGCGTATCTCAGCCCTTACCCTATGTTATTATAATTTCAATAGTTAAAAGGTAAATTTAGCTGTTACAAAGAAAAAAACACTTTTTTTACAACAACGTAAGACACAACAATGTTATTACCGACGACGAAGTATAAAGAGAGCACCCTCTCCCTCTAGTATTATGGAATAAGATTACTTTTAATACACATATAGATAACATATGCTTGGTACATAGATCAATAAAGGCGCATCTACAGTTATTTTTAGCTTTTATGTCTTCAATAGTACACTTATCGTGGAACTTACCTCATCTTCTTAACATACAATTCAACGTCTGTTTATTTGTACGTTACCTACAACAAAATTTCTTCGCTCTGTTAGCGTGCCAAGCCGGGAGTAAGGTCTATGTAGTATGTGATATATTGTTTTTAAATAAGGAACGAATTAGCTCGTTGAAGTGGCAATAAGCAGGCCATATAGCACGGAGAATGGATGGTCGTTGGGGCCGAAATGTTTTCCGAATGGAGACCGCGGATAGGCGAGCGCAGCGTATGACGTTCACCATCGAGATGGATGGATGACTGTTAAAGCCGGGGGTTCGGTGGATGCATCCCGCTTTCAGCCAAAGTAACTGGAGGTCTATGGGGGATGCACTACTGCTTCACGGCAGGATTAGCGAGCAAGATGGTGGTAGCAATCCGGGCGGACCTTGCACAAGGTCCTACCACCTGCATCTAGTAACTCTTGTCTCGAACATGTGTAGACTAAAAGGGTTATTCGAGCGTTTATTCCATTTGATTTACGTGGGCACGTTTTTGTTGACATGTTAGAAGATTCTGTTACAGTTTCCAGGTTATTTAGTAAGAAGTAGGTACAGGTCGTCTAAATAATAATCGAAAATTCATCAAATTCTACAGCCCATTCATAAAAAATGACCACGAAAATTAAGGCGGTTGTAACGCTCCAATATGACTCAAACCTACATGTAAAGTCGCAAAGTAGAGCTAGCGCTTCACGTGACAATGATGCGCTCGCGCACAATCGACAAGGCCTCACAATAAGGCTTTGTGGGGACAATGGGCGTTTATGACGACGACACACTGGCATTGCAAAGATTTCGCACTGTCTATTTAAGTATTGTGGTGAATAAGTGATTGTTTGAGGTTATACGCGTGTAAGGTTGGTACTCACTTTTTTTTAATGTTTAAGCTTTTGAACTCACTTTTATGGGTATTTTACAATGGCAAAATGAAAATAAATGTTAATTAGGTACACATGTTTTCTAGGAAACGTGTCAAAACGCATAAAGTTGTAAAGCATAATTTAATTTTGTCAAAATATATGTTATAATTAGATATAGGTATTTAGTTATTATTATTACTTTTTTAGTGTAACTATTAATTAGACGAACTTTTTTGATCAGACACAATCATCTAGGTACAGATTGGTTTAGGTTAGGTTTACTTTGTGTTAATCCTGTAAAGATGATGATATCAAAGATTGCAGCTGATTTGACATTAATTGTCGTTATAGTACTAGGCGGACTGGTATCGCGAGAGTTGCGGGCAACTGGTGGATGCAAGTGGCACGTTGTCGTTTATTGTGACGTTCTAGGGAAGAGGTTTTGGTCAACAACGGACCTTCCAGCTGATGCTGATGATGATGATCATTATAGTAATTGATAAACTTTATGTGACAGATAATGTGATTCCGTCTCTGTTTATTAGGACAAAACAAACGGAGATGGCGCCATAGATATCTGTCCCCTAAATTTTATCAATGAGTGGTGAAACAGCAGAGCTACTACGAAACTCGAAACTCGAAGTTCGTGTCGTGCGGTCCCTCTGACACTTATACTATTTAATACGAGAGCGATATCGACACAAACTTCGAGTTTCGAGTTTCGAAGTAGCCCTGCTGGCTTTAAGTGTACTCATGTTATAGTTATAATTCATGCGTATTAGTGGTCATTGCATGTAACATCCAATTTGAATATTTAACTGATACCATTAGTTACTGTCCATTGCTACAATACCTTAGAATAAATTGTTCATTAGTGCTAGAAACCTGCTTCAAATTGCAGTTTTGCAACACACTAAGTATGTTTTTTTATTATTGCCTCTAGTTGCCGCAAAGTTTAGTTAATCATGATGCAAGTTAAGCTTTGTTGCATCTAGATTTATGAAATTTTGACTTGGTTTTTGGCAATTTAGTTTGTATTCAGATCATTGTGGTTAGGTTAGGTTAGGTCATTATGTTTTGGAATATTGACATAGGTATCTAGATGGTATGTAATGAAATGGTAAAAGCAATTTAAAACTATATGGCACTTAAAATAAATAGCTTTATATACCTATATAGCCCTACGGATAATACTTTGTACTTATGTCTGTTCGATTCAGTCATTTTGTGCGAGTTCTGAAGCGCGCCGTACCATCGTAAAATAATTCGCATTCCTTTCATTAAAATTCTAGTCTAGAACCAAATTATTTAAATCGAATCGGCAAGCCAACGGACGCGGCGGCTCCGTCTTAGCCAAATGTCAGTTGGACACGATAATATTGCATTGGATTTTGAAACAAATAACCCTATTACATTGCAAAAGAGATGTTACTATGTAGCCAACGATTTCCCGCCTTCATCATTTGAAATTGGAATGCAACGTTAAGCGCAACACTGTGATTGGTTCATACAATATTCAGAACGGCCAATAGCAGCGCGGCTGTGTCGCCAGTGCATCAAAAATTCCATCTGAATATACCGTCAATGTGGCGAGCACTAAAAATGATAATGCCCTAACATGGTCGGCCATACAATTTCAAATGAAGAATTCATATCGGCGTTTACATTTGGGATCTGTTTTTATTGATCACAACGTATTGCACAGGTCCGAACCATTTTATTTATTGAGGTGATATTGGTATATGCCAACGTTTATGAGGCCATTTTGCGGAAATGATTTCCTGTGCGGCTACACATTTTTCGGCGCGTAAATAATAACATTGCGTTACCTAGAAGCTTCCCATGTTAGTTTGGGCTTCTTAAATATTCGATAAAGTAGTTTCAACATTGAACTGTTCTAAATTACACCCTACAGAGTTCAACGCCCTCAATGCTCCACTTAGTACTGGAACTTCGCAAAAAAAAACAAAAGAAAGGAACGTCGTGAGTCCCGTTCGATTTTACCCGCCGCGTGCCGTACTACGCTGACCTTAACCTGATTTAAAATGCTATCAGCCAGCCCTCTGCCATAAACGCAGCGAGTTGACGGACGGCGGGACGTGAAATAATGATGAGTGCATTGTGGACCCTTGCCGAAAGAAATGTATTGATAAGACCTAAAAAAAAACGCGTTATTGCGTGAATCATGTAATGTAACCGTATGCTGCGGGATAAGTTCATTTGCGTTGTTACTATCATAATAGAATGGTAAACTTTGTATGATAATTTAAACTTCAGGCAGATTGTAAGTTATGTGCCTCCGGATCTTATTCTTTCATCAGATTTATTTCAGTGTCTTAGGTTTCATGCTTTATTTTTTTCTTTGAACGAAAATAATGCGTTATTGTTAAAATAAATATTGGATTATTAGGAACTTTCGTCTCTATCCTGCAACCAGTAAATTCGGTAAATTAAAATTATCTATTTAAATATTGCAAGTTGATTTTGATATACTCCCAGTGGTCGCACTGACTTGAAATTTACATATATATGTATACCTTCATGCTGCATGCTGCATGCATGCTGTCTAAATGTTTACATGCTTAGGCTAAAGCAGAATGTATTGGACATAATTTTTTAAATTTACCACCTTTCATTGTAAAAGACTACATTCTGGTAAACAAATAAATGATTTATGATTTATGCAAGTAGGTAGGATAACAATGTAAGTACAGTCAATAAAAAGTACAGTCGGCAAAAAAGTTGTTGTTGTTGAAAAAAGTACTTGTATATTATAGAGGCATGTCCACACTCCAAGCTCAAGTATCGAGGGGCGAAGACGGATAACCCCGCTTTGGTCGCTAGGGCTTCTTTATTGTTGCCACAAAACGCGGCGTTTGCGGCCCTGCATAAGTTATACCCTTATACCCCGCTTATGGCAACTCTAGACAAGTGAAAGCATAAAAACCTGGAAAATGTTTTTTTAATATATTTTGGTGATGTGCCCGAGAGATAGCGAGCAATTTTATTGTCTCTGAAGTTTATAATCAGTACCGGAAATCAGTGAGAACTGAAGTCAAAATCACCAAATTATAAGAAGTTTGAAGAGTCGATTTAGCGATGCTTATAATAGTAATAATAAGCAAATAATAGTATTTAAAGCAACAGTTGTATAAGAGAGGTAAAAAAAGGCGAGTGGCCTGGGTTACGATTTCACCGTAGCGAACATCGTAAGAAGATGCCACGAGCTTCTTTATACAATAGTTTTTCTACGACCAGGGCCCAATTGCATATTAAAGACGTATAAGTATAATAATAGAGACGCATTGGTGTATGTATACTGTAAGTTATTATTATGAATAAATAAAAAAATAAAGTACAAGCTAATAGTATTAGTGAATTTAAATACAAAATCGCTAATACTAGTTATTAGCTTGTACTTTGTTACGCCATCGGGCCCTGGTGTTTAGTAAATAAAATACAAAATTAGAGGAAACAGTTAACTTTTTCATAAAATTTAGTAAATCAGCAAATACATATATTCAACTGCAAGTTTAGCGTACTTACTGCATATTATAGTACATATAAATACATTACAAAACAATAAGATACAGAAAATATCTAATAATGAATTTTCCCGAAAACAATCTCAGATTACATCAAAGGACATAATTGCAACCGATGCCTAATTAATTGCCTATTAATTCCCCAATGAAAGCATACTGTTCAAAATGAGCCCGGGTATCTCCACAAATAATGCCGAAGCAATTATTTTCTCATTTACTACCTTCTTTTAAGTCTTCAAAGAACCGCTAAGAAGTTTGATCGAAATCGAAGAGGGCGCAAAAGAAAAAAAATCAAAGCAATGCTGCCAATATAAAAGAATGAACTTATAAAAAGATATTCACAATTATGCCGCCAGGTGGTACTGGCGGGAGTAATTTTCGAGATCGCTGTTTTCTTGAAAAATATTTTGTTTTAAAAAGTTGGTAAGTCTGATACAGGCTGTTTGATTGAACGCCTACACTTTGTGTTGACGCTGTTTGAAAATGATTTTTGCGATTTATCAATATAGACTGTTTTGATGTTATTTATATATTTGTGATAACGAGAATTATTTTTTATGAAATTTGTTTTTATTATTAACGGTCGGTTCTTCAACTGAAATATCCACTGTTCTATGCAGTTAGTAACAACCGACTTTAGGTACCAGGCTCCGATTTAAACTTGCGCGCAAAGCCTGGGCGGGCAGCTAGTCTGTGGCTGTGGCTGTGTGTGTGGTCTGTAAGTCTTGATTTTATGTGAAAGTAAAAGAAGACAATTTTTTGCATAAGGATATATGTCGCATAAATGAACTCAGCTGTCTTGCACGTGCGTCTGAGTAGCATAGCAAAAGATCGCAGTTCAACTTTTTTGCACCTGCATACCTACTCGCATTGTGTATATTTGAAGTAATTTAAACATCTTTGTCTTAACACGCGCTGTATACTGTCAAAATTCGACGTGTCAACCCCTTGGCATCCATTTTAATGATGTCGCCCCTGCCTGCGCCAGACAACCCTTAGAGCGGTGCCCTTTGTTTAAAAAAAAGATACGTGAGCCACATGGGACATGACTTGAACGAGCGCTTGTAACAGTTGATAAGATTATGATATAGTGAGTTTTTTAGATAATAAATAAATACCACGAGACCCTTGACACCAATTGACCTAGTCCCAAAGTAAACAAAGCTTGTGTGAGATAAATACATATTAAACACCAAAACCCGAGAGCCAACAATCGTATTTTTCACACAAATGTCTGCCCCGTTCCAACCACCGCATCATTTTGAATACGTACCTCACATTTAGTCACACTTAGTGGCTGAACCCTGAAAATCCTGAAACCCATTTTTGCTGAGTATTTCACCGGGTATACCATAACTCCCATGACCAATGACGCAACAAATCGTGTATAGACAACTCATCCATAAGCCAATCAGGCGGTGCCACAGATACAATAAATTGCGACTGGCGGCGCCAGTGAACAAGAAAATAAGCGTCACACACCGATATTGTGCGACAAGGTGGGAACACCCTCTATATTGTATTAACAACTGTGTTGTTTTTTTATTGGGATGAATTCTCGAGCTAGATTGCTTGAATTACCTCAGGTTTCTGACAGAATCAACACATGCTGAGCCAGCGCTTATTCTCGACATCATCGCTCTTAATTTTGAGAATAACTATAAAATATTATTTTAAATGTGTTAAATACGTAGGAGCTAGTACATATTTCCGACCCTCAGTATTTCGGCCGATTTAGACAACGCGGAAACAAAAGAGTAGATGACTATGTTAAACTATGGCCCTGCTGTACAGATTACAGGAACAACGTGATTTACATCGGACCCTAACGTTTGTGATGCTCGTGATCGCAATCAAATGACAGATTTGATACAAAAACTGACATTTGATATCGATCTGATGATGGCTTCTGGTTTCATTAAACTTGACAGACAGTCAACATTGCCATTCACAATTTTCTCTACCAAGCACTCACGCAAGCAAGTACAGGCTGTACTTACTCGTAGTCGTTTTGTAACCACTAAACAACAAGTATCGTATTGGCTCGGGAAGTAGCCAATACGATACTTGGCTCTTGATACCTGCAGGTGTTCCGAATAAAAGGGTCATTATTCGAGCGATTCAACCGTCTCATTTCTCTGGACACTTTTCTGTGAAAATGGCCCAAGATTCTGATACAGTTTTTCGGTTATCTGGTAGAAATACAGGAACTCTAACAAATAATCGTAAGCGACATCAAAATGTACAGTCAATTCGTAAAAAATGTGACCAGGAATATGAGGCGGTTGAAACGCTTGAAACCCAAAAATGGTATTGGTATTGATAGACAGATGATCAAGATAGTGATCCTATAAAGCCCTAAAAAGTCACATCACGCTAGCACCCTTTAAGTACTCTCGCAGAAACTTTCATCGAAATCAGCTTGCGAAAAAAAATTCCCGAAACTCTCACTTAACTTATTGTACCTTGAACCAATGATTAACAGTTTAAACTCATTTAATTAGGCCCGTTACTGCGCGTGCGCTGAACTGGTCCAGCGATCTCGTTTTGGGAACGGTTCACGGAGGTATTGGGTAAAAACAATGCGGTTACGTCTTGGTCTGTGTTATTGGAGTACAGTCGGGTCTTGATTTAATGTTAGCCCATAATTTTCAGTCATTAACGACAATTTTTAACATCCGACGCAAAAAAAGATGTTATAAGTTTGATCTCTATGTGTGTGTGGTATCATGGCTCCCAAACTAAAGTATCTTAATTTAGTGCGATTTTTTTTAATCGAAAGCAATTTTAATAGAGATGATTTTTAGCTAACTTTGAATTAGAATTTACTAAGTTTGTAAACTTGGGATACAAATATTGTCAGAAAATAAGAGACAAGAATGACGAAGACTCGATCGCAAAATGGCCATATAGCTTAAGAGCCGCATCGCAAATGTACTTCATCGCAGGGAACCAAAATTGCTGAATGATTACATCTTAAGTCTTAACAGGGCAGATCGCGTAGCTGGGAATTTCTATCTACCGTTGTACCCTGAGTTTATCTCTCCGATTTCAAGATTTTGGAGGTAGACTCAGTCCATGATCCCGAGCTGTAAAAACAGGATCTCCAGATGTGTCCCCGGAACATTGTACGGATGTGTCCTTTTTGTTACGAAAATTATTAAGCTTAATAATTTTTAAATTTTGTTTAAATCGGAGAGATAAACTCAGGGTACAATGGTAGATAGAAATTCCCAGCTTCGTCACGACAAGCGAAGCGAGGAGTCGTTAGGAAGAACCGTGACCCTACAGTGCGTGAGTTGAACGAGCGAAGCGATCGTGCGACAATAGTAGCCGGTGAAGCGCCAGAAGCAATATTTTATAATAGATGTTGACTAGGTGCGATTACTTAGTCATTTTGCGACTCGGATTTTATAAGATGTGAACTAGATAAGATAACATGCGAACTAGTCATTCTATTAGCGACCCTGATAGCTTATGAAAAGTATACGTCAGTTGATTTGTTGTGTCGTCACCCATCCCCAAATACAAGGCACACGGCGCCCTGGCAGGTTGAAGAAGTCATGGCTGCAGAATATTATGGAGTGGACCGGGATTAGCAGTGCAGACTACTTCCAGACAGAGCTGGATGGCTCAAGACAGGGAGAAGTCTTCGGAGCTAACAGCCAACCTCTAGTAATGGAATGGCACTTAAAGAAGAAGAATCCCTGAAAATATTCTCACGCATTACCCACATGTGTCGGTGTTGTTAATCGTGACTGTTGTAAAATCGGTACTTATTGTGCACGTCACGAATGGAGAAAGGCAAAACTGCCAGCCCATTGTACTGGGGCGGGAAAAGCCATGTTTGGTGCCCAATTTAAATTAATTAGGGACCATTGCGAGAGAAATTTAAAACAATCACTGCAATTTTCCTCGAAAACAATCTGCTTTTATTGTCTTGTGACAGATTCAGAGTTGTTTTGATGTAAAAATTTGAAGCTTTAAGATTAATTAAGGCGACCAAGAAATTTCTATAACTGCAAGGTTCAAAATTAAAGACTAATTACTTTACAGTTTATTTCTTTTATTTTATAGAAACTGACGTAAAACAGGTGAAGAAGTATTTAATTGGTTTACTCAAGTACACAAGATTTTCCGCACAAACCGCTCTGGGTGAGACGTATACTGTCTAACCAACAGCATTGCTTCACAGGAGATTTCATTTTGAAACTCACTGTCAAAACGTTCTATGGTGGACTCACCGTAGACTAGGTATGAAATACTTTCATAGTATGAAGATGATGACGACGTTTCCATAACTTCATGACGGTAGTTGACGTACTTAGGAGACTACAGAACCTATTGTACTTCTTCATTATATCATTATCATATTCAGCTCCTGTATGTCCCAGTGCTGGACATAGATCTCTACTTAAAATGAGAAGATTTGGAATGTAATTCCCACGCGCGTCCAGTGCCGACACAAACGTCACACACACACTATTGAATTAATTTGCAATAATTTTCCTTTAGCGAGAAGCTGTGGTAAACTTCAAATGAAATTTCGCACATAAATTCCAAGAAACTCAGAGGTGCAAGTCCGGGTTTGAACCCACGATCCTCTTGAGAGGCTATAAGTCAAACCAGTAGGCTTCCACAGCTTTTCGACTTTGCCTTCAAAGAGACTATATTTCCTGTATTTTCTTACAAAAGACGATCGACTAAAGTTCCTCAAGAGACGTAAGCTAGTGCAACATAAATAATTCAGCTGCGGTTCCTCCGGTGCATTTGTTTGTCGTGGCGTATACGGAACCCTTACTATGAAACAATAGAATTGTTAAATACACTTTTGAGAATCTATACTTAAGATATAGAAGTCTGATGGGGAATACATTGCCTAAACTATTGAAAAAGAAACTTTTAAATTAGCAAAGATACTTGTTGAGAGTCATAAAGATGCACACGGAAGAGATTTTACTAAATTCGTTCGCCATGATTTTATTTACGTTGCATTGACAAATAAGTAAATATCTTGGAACAATTGGCAGCAATTGACCTAGTCGCAAACTAAGCCCATCTTGTACTACGGGTACTAAGTAGGCAACGGATAAAGATACTTAAGTGCATATTACACACACAAAACATTCATATTCACACAAATATCTGCCCGGACCGGGGGAAGAACCCGGGACCTCATAGATAGCTTCATAGATTCTTTATCCACTTGATCTCCTAAAGAATACCTACTCGTGCAAAATTTTCTATTGTTAGACTCAGCGATTGAGATTTTGACATAAGCATTCACCCCGATCCCATGCGCTGAAGTAGTAGTTATTTCGAGTATTCTACAAATTAAATACCAAATATTACCTATTCAAATCTGTCCATCATTTTAGCATGAAAAGGTGACAAATTGAATACACATGCACATGAACCACAAAATTTCAAACTTGTAAAACAAGTTGGCATTTTATGCAAGACGCGTTCGAGTGTCGATAGTAAGCGCCCTAGAAAGCCCAAGTTGCATGTAACATCTTTGTTGATATTATGGGAGCGCGCTGAAAACTTGTTGTTATGAATAATTCAGGCTTCAGTGTAACATAATTACATATAATATGTGATGTTAATTCTGCTGAAAGTTATACAGGAGATGAGAAACTTTGAGTGTAAACAGATAACACTTAGCAATGTTAAAGAAGTAGGTAGGTATAGTTAAGTTTATGTGACACTACTAGCTTGAGAGCCTTGAGAGGCTTGCAGTTTACAGTGAAGAAAGGCGTCGTGAGGAAACTTACCTACCTACACAAAATGCGAAGAAATTGTATTGTGTGTATGAAGTACCGAATCCAAACTCGGCTGGCATGGAAAGAACGGCCCACAAGCCCTATTGTTCTATGAGAAAGCCTGATCAGCTCAGCAGTGAGCCGTATATGGACCAAGATGATGATGATGAATTTAACGTCTGTACCATCGTGGATCCCACCCAATCAGATGAATCTGTATATTTTGTTTTACTTTAAATGTTCAACGCATTTACCATCTTATATTAGGATGCAATGAATGATGATAGAATTATAAAGTTATTGGACTTCCATTGTCACCGTAGAGAATCTTATATATGCAAATACTCAAGGTTTTTTTTGTCCACAGCGATAGACGAAGCGTGTTAGACGCCGCAGCGATTCAAGCACTCGCTGGCGAGAGCGTACTGGAAAAGGAGAGACAATTGTCCGAGATGATCCTGCAGCTACAAATGGTGCGAGAGCAGTTGTTGGCGCAGCAGGAGCATGCCAAGGTAAGATCTGATGTACCTGTAAAGAAGTTCAAGATATGAATGAAGATGTTGTGATGATAGAGGAGGTGAATATAGATAGTGGGAAATCAGTAGCCCGAATACCGTTTTCAAGATTAGACTTAACAAAATGTAGTACAAGAAACAACTGTCGAAGGTGATTCTATAGATAGACCTAGTGCGAAAACAAACAATAACACAGCAAAAGTATGTTAAAGTCTACAAAGTGACTTTAAATTCTTATGTTTTTCGGTACTTTTTAATTGTGGTTAACAAATGTGTGCTTTGTGGTGATGTTGTTGTCGTTGTTGTGTATGTTTGATTGATGTTCAAAGGGTACCGGGCACTTTGAGTCTTCAGATGAAAATACTTTGCAGTTGCATTCAGTCAGTTTTTAAGATTTGAATGAACAAATATGAAGACTTTGTGTATTGTCAGTCAGTCATTCAACATCTTAACATTTTTCATTCAGAGTATGTTTACTTCGACGACGCACATAGAGACGCTATTTGGATTACCTCGTGCTAGCTATAAAGTTAAGATTTAGATTTTAAAACCAGCCAGTGTCCAGAACGGGAGGGTCTTTTAAAGGAGACATTGTGATTCCCCTCGCTCCTACATTTGTTTACCCTTTCAACAAATTAGGTTTGTTACGCGTCGATTCTCTTTTTAAATTGACTTTGTTGCTTTCAACGAAGATTTGAAAAGGTCTCGGGTGTTGTTCGAATTTTAAATCTATGCTGCCAGTGCTCTTTTATGTTGGTAGCGGATTTGGTGATAAAATGTTACCCGCCATGAATAAGGAATTTGTTTTCTTTTGAACCTGGTAAAATGTAGCAGGAAAAGTTAACGATTGTTTTAAGATTTTACCTAGATCATATCATTGTGTCAAACGCTTGCGTGGAACTTTCTCGAAAGCGTTAATTTTGATATCTAATCTAAATGAAAGATATGATCGAACTCCCTAATAGTTCCAAAAATATTTTACTTTTTTTTCCACGGTTCAGTCCACCTTTTTAGCACTTTGAAATTCAAATCAATTTTCACGTTGAATGCATATTGTAGGTAGGCATTAGGGTGGTGCAACAAAGACACTCTCATACTAATGAGAGAGATAAAAATGCGAACAACGCTCGATCACGACCAGGGTTGTCGAATTATTGTAAAAACGTGAGCACTGGGCAATTTATTTCGTTTATTAATTTATGAGTTTTCTGATGATGTATTTAAGTAGGTAATAAGTACAATTTATTTATGTAATTGCAAACTAGACCAAAGTTATAAAATATTTAGACAACCTTCTCCGCTTATAAGAAATACTAAACCGTTATGTAGGTAATCAGCGACAGATAAATCGTTCGCGATTTGCGGTCGCTGATCATAATTATTATACATAATAAGCTATTAAAATATCTTGAATAAATAAATAATAAAAAAGGTATGTATATTTATTTACTACAAATCGAATGACTAAAACATTATACAATCACAATGTTCTGTTCTTTTTATACATTCAGGAGTTATTTCATCCATCACATTAGCGATTGACCTTTATGTATTCTAACGATACTTCAGATCTTACTTGAATTCGAACATAACCTAAATAAAACAATCCGACAACTGATTGCCGAAAATTGAGCATCACTTAACTTGAATGCTGCCAGCCCTACCTACATTGTTGACTATACAGATTGAAGAGGCCCGCCTATTGCAAACGAGAGCGGCTAATGGCAGCCCACTGCATTCGCGCGCTTTTTTTCAAATACAGAACGTCCCTTTGTTGACGTTCGAATCCATTCGAAATAGGCGTTCGATACTGGCTGTTTTTTTTTTTAGTTGTTTGCTGCCAGTCCGTTTTGTTTGGCATTATGTATTCTGTGTGATGCCGGTTTTCTTTGTGTGTTGGTAAAGAGATGAGCCATAAGGGATCCCTTTCATAATTATTTTTGACACTTCTAGAGTAGCTAGATTGACCCAGTCTTTTTCTTCTATGATCTTAAGTATTTAAAGGCAAGAAACTTTATCTCAGTAGAGTCAATTTGATTAGATAGATATTATAACAATGTTGTATTGTATTGGATTTAAACTCTTTATTGTAGATATATATAAAAAAATGAGTTTCCATAAGTCTTTTAGTGTTAAACCGAATACATTATTAAACCGAAAACTTAGCATTATTGAATAGAACACAATATTGCTCTACAAGAGGTATTTATTATTAAAATGTTTTCACTATAACTAATTAAAATGTCCGTAAAAACAACAAAAGCGCTTTTAAAAAATCGGTAATTCTCTGAAAGCACTCATTTGTATTAAATATCTGCGAGCATAAAGGGAGGGAGTGGCGTATATACGCCCACAATGCAGCCCCTGTATAGACAACCGGAAATATGAAAACGAAACGCATCCATCGTCCGCACTCGTCGAAAAAAAACAAAACGGACGCTTAATTCGCAAAAAGCCCGTTTGATGTCGCTAATTGACAATCAACCGGGGACGCGTCTCATTGGGCGCGCTCACTTTAAAAAAAATATAAACAAATAAATTACAGGGGGCATCTTTTTCGGATTTCACGCTAATGGTCGCATATCTGTAGAGTTTTTTTGCCACGCAGGTATATAACTTTTCAAAGGTTGTGACTAACCGTTCAGCCCGTTTTGGACACAGAATGCACCGCATTATACATAAAAATACTTCGTACCTGCTTCTATAAATACTTCATCGCCTAGTTTCAAGTAAAAATATTCACGTCAAAGACACTCGCATCAAATAATTAACCCCAGCCCGAGTGAAGCGAATCTTTTAAAGGTGTCATTTTCATTTAATTTAATCGTCCGACTGCGGCTAAAATCGTGTGTCAACAAGTCGCTCTTATAAAAAACGGTTCTTGAAAAATATTTCCTGCAGGGGTTAGTGTCAGACCAATTAGTTGGTGAAAGAAAACTAGAGGACCGCGTGGACATGTGTTGACAACTTTTTTGATTAAAAAATAAAAAGTGATTAAAAAACCGGTAAGTGTCGCGCGTGTCAGTACGTCACCGCGCGAGAAATTTTCGAGCGTTATTTCGAAATGAAGCCGTTGTTGGACAAATGTGTTTTCAATATTTAATTAAAAAGAAAAAACCATGTGTGTGACATTTTATATCAAAAATACATTAATGTTAGGTATATATTCAATCTTTGTAAAAATGTGTACTTTGGCAGTACCTAGGTATTCGCGATGAAAATTAGTAGGTAATTTTCATTTCCAAAAAAAATACAATCATAATTACAACATCCATCATTTTGTAACAGGAATATGTCGTTATTTTAAAACTTTTCTTCTAACCTATTTTCATTCGTAAAGAATGAACAAAGTAACACCTCGTTGACAGCTAGTCAGTTGAGTGCGACCGACATTTCTAATTATTCCACTAGAATAGCAAACGCCGCCTACGCTCTCCTCCCAACTTCCTACCTATAAACCGTTACTAACCTACACCATTGTCTTCCCAATGATAAAGCACGAATTAAATTATTGGCCACATAAAATGACTTCCTGTAACATGGCATATTCAACCGTCGCTCCCACAGATACGGTGCGGAATGTCCGTCTTTGCAAATTTTACTAGGGCACCAATCCGACGGTGGGGATAACAATTGTCTATTGTGACGACTATCTCTCTTACCCATCTCGCCGGCGTCTTTGTGCAAACGAGACAGCAAACCACCGTAGCGTTCTAACACAATGCGAATGGAAAACGGGCACGCCTATTGTGGTTTAGCTTTTCTTCCATTCGCCGATGCGTTTTCATCTTATACCCAACAAATGGCATTTTATTGCTGGCCAGTTGTATTTTAATAGTTATAAAATTTATTTTTAATTTTATCGCCAGTGGCAACATTATCGTAAACTAGTGTCGAGTTTTCCTAACGGGTATTTTTCCGACCGGTTTTCCGATTTAGTAGGTACTCGTCCGCGCGTCAAATTTTGCAAGAGGATTTTCATTCTTAAGTGCATTTATTAGTTTCTAGTTTCATTACAGTTGGCGAGAGCTGAACATATCGATAAAACTACGGCGATAATTAATTTTAGAAGGTGCAAAAATCTATTTATGGTCACATGTTTTACTGTTAATAAGTCGAAAATTGTTCTGCTAAGTTAAAAAGATGCTGTAGGATCAATGAATATCAAGATAATTAGGTACGCTGGTTTATAAAACTTATCATATACGTATATTTGGAGCCCACGATTTCGAGACACAGTTTACAGGTCTACAATTCCAACATTTTTTTTTCACATACTTTCATAATTCATCGATTCGAACCGGTAAATTAGTTCAGCACTAGTTTAGTAACTCGTCTGGTGCATTAAAATTCTAGTTAAGATAACTGAGTCGTGCTTTTAATTTTGTGCGTAGCATTAAGTGCTTTAGTATGAATGTTAAACGGTGAACAAGTAATGTACGATGGCCACATCGGAACAAATGAGGCTAGCCAATCAGAGACCACGCTCGTTGACTGATAGTGCTGTCAGTGTAGTAATCGAAAAATCATATATAACGGTTTTAGTTGCTCGGAAACCAAAGAAGAAGATTTTATTTCATTCTTATAGTGTAATATTTGTGTAGAGGTCCTTATGAACATATGTATAGATAGAGGTATAAAGGGCGCCAGAAATAACTAATAATTATAATATAAAAAATAGCAATAGACATTAAAATAACAAGACAGTGTAATTAAAACGTATTTCATCGCTAATTTTACGATCGCATTCACTAATGAACATAATTAATTTTCGTGACTTTGGTCCATAATTTTGCAGTAATTTGAACGCACATGTGCGTTCAAGGAACCTGATGAAGTCTCGGGTTCGACATTTGGTAGCGAATGCGCTTAGTTTTATTGCGTACAGCATAAACCTTTTAGAATTAAGTACATAATAAAATTAATTTAATAATTTACCTATTATTATTATTACCTATTTGAAACTAAATTATTAAATGTCTGTTAATATCTTTCTATTTCTATTTGTATGTACAGGCTGTTGCAAAACTCACGCGTAGGCACAAGTAAGTCTAGTTTTTGTATCTTATTAAAATGCGTTGAAAAAATAACGTCAAGGAGATTGCAGGGATGAATTAGATGTACCTATACATCCTCCGCGTTGCCGTGACACAGGATAAGTACGGAAACGCGGTTGGCGGATGTGCAACATTACATTAAATATAATTTCGGAATAATACTCAGGATATATCTGAATGAAAATGTCGGATTGGTGAATCTTAATAGGTGGAGCCGGTGGAGTGGGCTGAAAGTTC
Organism: Choristoneura fumiferana; assembly: GCF_025370935.1. Taxonomy (NCBI): domain Eukaryota; kingdom Metazoa; phylum Arthropoda; class Insecta; order Lepidoptera; family Tortricidae; genus Choristoneura; species Choristoneura fumiferana. The sequence goes on from NC_133486.1 coordinate 7,985,648, forward strand.
GCTGTTGTAACACAGTGGCGCGTAGTGTTTGAAGCCGTGGTGGCCGAGTGGTTTGACATGGCTCTCAAGCAGAGGATCGTGGGTTCAAACCCCGGCCTGCACCTCTGAGTTTTTCGAAATTCATGTGCGAAACTACATTTGAAATTCACCACGAGCTTTACGGTGAAGGAAAACATCATGAGGAAACCTGCACAAACCTGTGAATTAATTCGATGGTGTGTGTGAAGTTCCCAATCCGCACTGGACCCGCGTGGGGACTACGGCCCAAGCCCTCTCATTCTGAGAGGAGACTTGTGCCCAGCAGTGGGACCAATATGGGCTGGGATGGGATGGATGGGAATAGGTGGAGGGGCAGGACATACCTACCTTGAACACCGGGATGCTGCTTTTCCTCCAGAACTGAGTTTTATACACGGCACACAAATGTTCATCACTACTCCACTGCACAGATATTTGAGAGTTTTTTTATATTAATTTGAGAATTAGGAGTTTATTTAGCGTTTATACAAAATTATAGCGTCGTCTCGAGTTTTGTTTTTCTTCGTTCTTAGTTCAAAATTCGGTGCACACTGGTAGCGGGATGGGTAAGGAGGGATATGTTGCCAGAGTATGTACGCGTTCATGTTATTGTGTGAGTGTGTGTACGAGTTAAAATTAATTAAATATGTTTAAAAATAAACAAATGAATGGCGCAGCCAATAGGTAAATCACAAATTCAGCGTAAAAGGACATCTTATGAAAAGATCCTTTGACCAATAAAAGTATTCAAAATTTGTTGAACACTACTTTTACATTTCATAATCCCTAGCTAGAATAAGATTATTGTGGTACCCTTAACGTAATGTACTGTTGCAGCAGCATATCTGCTCGTAAAGTTAAATACCTGATAACTGTTAGATTA
>NC_133486.1:7986648-8000334 GCF_025370935.1 Choristoneura fumiferana
CGAAGTGCAAAAAATAGTATGAGCAACAGGCCCTGTACTACGAAGTGCAAAAATAGTATGAGCAACAGGCCCTGTACTACGAAGTGCAAATTCGACTTCGTATCTTGCCGTCCCGCTGACGCTATTTATTTAATATGAGAGTGACAGGGACGGTACGATACAAACTTCAATTTTCGAATATCGTAGTACCCCCCAGTTGTATAAGAGGAATCGATAAAAGGAGAGTGACGTGGGTAAGAAGACGCCACGACCTTTTCTTAACTCACTTATACAACGTTGCGTGCTATCCTCTATCTACACCCATATAGTAATCCTCCAGTATGCGTTCAAAACCATAGATAATGACCAGCATACCACTCTTAAACCGAGTTTAGCTCAACATGTTTCGGGCTATTTCGTAGCCCTTCTTCTCAGGAGCACGCGACTCGGCAGCTGCTGCAACACAACACGCACACTACGCACCACCGCTCTGCTCGCGCGACTGCCCGACGAAGCAAACACCGGCGCACAACTACCCGCAATTTATCGTCATATTAAAACTATTATTGAGTCTCACGGTAGTTTCATGTTCAAAATTTATCGTCATTTTTTATTGTCACTGTCTAATGTAGGTAGCACACAACACTAACAATATCGCTCCGTAAAGGCACGTTCACACCAACCGATGACGCAGCACGAGTATTGGATTCTATTATGCACACGGCTGTATCGTACTGACCATAATGAGATTTCATACATCATTACAGCACCGAGGCGCGTCGCGCCGCGCGCACGATCAGCATACCTACCTAGAACTCGATAATGCCGGTCATTCTGCAATAGTTCGCGGGAACACAAGATAGAGGATTTAATATTTGGATGTAGATAAAATATTGTATGCAACATCTAAGTATGCAACGGTACATAATTAGGCCTTACAACACTCATGTGACCCTATTATGAAACTCGGCTACGCCTCGTTTCATAAAACCGACTCGTGTTTTAAGCACCCCTATTACGATACAGTTACATAGATAACCATTTCATTACAAAAAGTGCACTTTTTTGTCTGTTTAGCGTGTGTAAAGTTCATTTTTGCGCACTAGTGATTTTTATATTTCCATTTTTTTTATTAGTGCTTGTTCCGATTCATGATTACCTACTTACCGAAGAGGTTATAATTTTATATAGTTTGTACCAATACGTAATAAAACAAAGAACCTATTACTTATTGATGCAAAAATATAAAAATACTGCAAGATTGTTTTTTGGAATCTTTTTGTATTTTTTATTTCAATTCCAAATTTTTACTTTTACGGTCATCCCGTAAAACCGAAATTGAAAATACAAACTGAAATATAGATCATCAGTGGTGTAGCGGTATAGCACGCGGTACGGATTACCGAGGACCTGGGTTCGATTCCCAGTGATGGTCTTATTTTTCTGTTTTGACCATCAGTGGTGTAGCGGTATAGCACGCGGTACGGATTACCGAGGACCTGGGTTCGATTCCCAGTGATGGTCTTATTTTTCTGTTTTTTCTGTGCATCTATATTTCAGTTTGTATTTTCAAAAATACTGCAGTTTACCCGCAGCTTCGCACGCGTTAACTATTTGATCTGGTAGTTAAAATTCACATTCCAGGGTTTTACATTATTCCCTTGGGAATTCCCAAATTTACATCATGGTCGAAGACACAAAAAATTTTATCAAGGACCTATCTACTCGTCTGGTTTGGCCTCAGGTGACCCCAGGGCTGGCACTTACCTCTCGCAAAGAATAGGAATAACAGTTCAGAGAGGTAATGCTGCCAGTGTCTTGGGGTCAATGCCTGGGCAGAAATTTGGATGATGTTTTTATTTTGTAACATAGTTTAGTTTATAAATAGTTTTAGTCTTGGATATTAGATAGTATTTATTGTACACAGCAATAAATTCATGGTCTTCATTGAGGTTGTATTATTCCAGACGTCCAGCTACCTACATACCAAATTTCATGACTTTAAGCCCAGTGGTTGTTATTTCGAGATTTTATCCCTATCCGTGGGAATATCGGGATAGAAAGTAGCCTATATGTTATTCCAGACGTCCAGCTATCTACGTAGCAAATTTCATATAATGCGTCCCGCGGAGACTATCCTGATTTCCCGCAAAATTAGCCTAAGTTAATTTAGTATAAATACCTAGTAATATTTTTTTTATCTAAGCGTCGTCGGTGTCGGGGGACCGCTATGGTTAATATTTTTAAAAATACAACATATTTACTTTAGTTTCCTGTTCCTGTAACACCAGGGGTATTATTCAGATGCGTTGCCAACCTAGAGGCCTAAGATAGGATACCTCAAGTGCCAGTAATATCACCGGCTGTCTTACCCTCCACGCCGAAACACAACAGTGCAAGCACTGCTGCTTCACGGCAGGATAAGCGAGCAAGATGGTGGTAGCAATCCGGGCGGACCTTGCACAAGGTCCTACCACCTGCAAAACAATTCACTTTGCAATTATAACGTAAAACAAAATTAGTCAAACAAACATACTGACACCAGTATTAAGTAAGTATGTAGCAATTTATCATGTCAACAATTAATAATAATGCACCTACAATCTGCAAGTGATACTGTGGACGGTATAAAAACCATGTTCACAGCCTTACTTAATCACTTCCAAACATAGCGGCAGAAATAACGACCGACATGTATCGCTTAGTGAGTATTCTTGCAATTTTTATTTTCTTTGAACCGGGGAACGGACACCTTTGCGGATTACCACAGAATCCAGTATTCCACAGCATTTGCAATGACGTTATGGGAATTTATGACTTGATGTACGACCACTGCGCTCGAGGCCAAGGATTAGAAATGAAGGAAGTATACGAACAGGACACTTACAAATTTAAAATTAATCATCTTCAATACATCCCGAGCAGTATAGAAGTGAAAATTCAGAGCAAAGTATTGTTCATTATTGGGCAAAGAAGTTATGAGTCCTTCAAACGCGCTTACGTCAAAGTTTTGGCAGATTTTCTCAACGTATACTCTGCTAAATGGCAATATGTTAACAACGAAATTACGGTTGCCATACAGTACAAAATGACCATTGGTAAAGAGACTGTTTTTACTTATTGTAACAGCATTGATAGAAATCTTATCAACGTCCCAATGTCAAATTATGATTTAAATGCGCGACTTGATGTGGATGAACGAGGAAGATTTTAAAATGGAACGGTGGCAGATAACCGGTTTTACTTTGGTGAAGATGAAGATTTGATTACTACTTGCAAAAGAATTTCAATTAAATAGCCGTGTTCATTCTGTTTTTTAGCTTTTGTTTCCGTAACCGCACCCGATATAATTCGTTGCGATTACCGTTCAACAATTTTGAATTTTTATTTAACTTGCAATGTTCGTATGTACAGTCACTGGCACAAATATCTGACACAACGAAGCGTGCATAAAATATATCTGATACGACTCTATTTCTAGGTGTTAGATATTCTTGAACGCTGCGCTGTGGCAAATATGAATGCAGGTGGCTATACCTACATAAGTAGGTAAATTCGTAAATATGTAGGTGTGCATTGATATATTGTTTTTATTTTGTATAACTTACTAACATAAGTCACTTTAAAGCTAGTCAATAAGTAATTTCCTATTTTTTATGTATGATGACCAGATGGTCCAAAGGAAGACCAGCGCCGTTCGCAAGACCGGCAGATTGCTGATTGGGACCATTTCGTGACATGCCTAACTATATACGTATATTTTTTATCCATTGTTCTCATTTTTGTCACAAATAAATAATGTTTTCTTTCTTCTTTATTATTTTATTATTTCAACGCTACTAACAAAGCTGGATCAATTATGTTATCTGATAAATAAATGAATTATTATTATTGTTCTTTATTTTTTTTTCATTCTTAGGATTTGTTTTTTTATAATATTATAAAAAGTAAAATACAGAAAAGTACATCCAAAATAAAAGTATTATAAAACCTAACCTAGTTTGCCGCCGGTAACAGGGCAGGGCCCAAGCTACCGGTGGTCATGGCCGTAGAGTGAGGAACCTCTGGACGATGCGTGCCGTGTCCAGAAGTACAGCCTTCTGTATCTGGCCCTTGATCCAACCACCTAGCGAGAGTCTCTGACTTATTAGACGTTTGCCGAAACGACTATCGGGACAGTGATCGTTGAGTCAACATCCCACATAGCAGTCACCTCGTGAGCCAAGTCAAGGTACTTGTTGAGTTTGTCCTTCTCGGCCTTCACGAGGTTCTCGTCATGTGGGATGGTGATGTCGACGAGCACTGCCTGGCGGTTTGATCGATCTGTCAGCACGATATCAGGCTTATTATTATGTTCTTTATTTTTTTTTTCATTCTTAGGATTTGGTTTTTTATAATATTAATAAAAAGTAAAATACAGAAAAGTACATCCAAAATAAAAGTATTATAAAACCTAACCTAGTTTGCCGCCGGTAACAGGGCAGGGCCCAAGCTACCGGTGGTCATGGCCGTAGAGTGAGGAACCTCTGGACGATGCGTGCCGTGTCCAGAAGTACAGCTTCTGTATCTGGCCCTTGATCCAACCACCTAGCGAGAGTCTCTTGACTTATTAGACCGTTTGCCGAAACGACTATCGGGACAGTGATCGTTGAGTCAACATCCCACATAGCAGTCACCTCGTGAGCCAAGTCAAGGTACTTGTTGAGTTTGTCCTTCTCGGCCTTCACGAGGTTCTCGTCATGTGGGATGGTGATGTCGACGAGCACTGCCTGGCGTTTGATCGATCTGTCAGCAACGATATCAGGCTTTATTATTATTGTCTTTATTTATTTTTTATTCTTAGGATTAGGTTTTTATAATAGTTATAAGAAGTAAAATACAGAAAAGTACATACAAAATAAAAATATTATAAACCTAACCCAGTTTGCCGCCGGTTACGGGGCAGGGCCCCAAGCTACCGGTGGTCAGGGCCGCAGAGTGAGGAACCTCCGGACGATGCGTGCCGTGTCCAAAGTACGCTTCTGTATGTGGCCTTGATCCAGCCATCTAGCGAGAGTTCTTGAGATGTTGGTCGAGACTCTTCGCTATTAGACCGTTTGCCGAAACGACTATCGGGACAATGATCGTCGAGTCAACATCCCACATAGCAGTCACCTCGTGAGCCAAGTCAATGTTCTCGTCATGTGGGATGGTAATGTCGACGAGCACTGCCTGGCGGTTTGATCGATCTGTCAGCACGATATCAGGCTTATTGGCTACAATAGTCCTGTCCGTGATGACAGATCGATCCAATAGAGCGTGGCACGACCATTTTCGAGAACTGGCGCAGGGACATACCTATAATACGGCACCTCAGAGTCTACAAGGCCGTATCGAAGAGCAAGTTGCTGGTGGATAATCCTGGCTACTAAGTTATGTCTGTGCAAATACTCACCGTTAGCAAGATGAGAACAACCGGAGATAATATGCCTGAGTGACTCCCCAGGACGGCGGCATGCCCGACAAATCTCAACCATACCGTCCTTCAGGATATACCTCCGGTAGTTGTTCGTCATGATAACTTCGTCAGCAATTGCACACAATTTATTATTATATTATTATTATTATTATTATCAGCCAGGATCGTCTCCGTACGACGGAACTGTTCAGCGGTTGACAATGTTATTAATTTATTAATTTGTATTTATGTGATGTAAAATAAAGATATTTTTCAGTAATATTACCTACTTATTACTTTTTCAGTTTGTACTGTATTCTATTTATTATTTACTGGTCCTTTGGACCAGCGTCGGCCGCAAGTTTGACATCATGCTGAGTTGGGACCATTTTCGTGACAAAATTCCCGATTTCCGTGTTTCTTTATTCTCTGCTTTGTAAATGTCACGAATAATAGCGCATTGTGCATTAAGGGGATTAAGAAGGGGATTACTAACGAGAGTCTATTAGAAGCCCGACGCCGGCCCGTGATACACACATTGATTTTCATTACATTGCGGAGTCCTCTATCATGATAATGGTAAGCTTATTATTCCAACATGCAAAAAAAATACCAAAATTATTGCAAAACAATTTGACATAAATGTAAATATAAAAATAACGAAGTTTCATGATGCGAGAAATTTGTTTGTGGTGTAAAATTCGATTATAGCTAAGTTTTAAAGATGTAAATAAAACGTTGACTGACTTGAAACCTTTTTAGTCTTAAATGACGTAGAAGAAAAACTATACGTAAATCCATAACTCCCCGGGGACAATTAAGGCCACTGTCCTTTAGTATACAGGCATGGAATAACATCATTGACGAACAAGTGTAAGGAAAATGTTTCCCTTTCTTTCTTTCTTTCTTTCCTCCTTTATTATACACACCTTCGCTCGCGTCAAATCCTACCTGGGCATTAGAACTGATTGGAAATCGCCTTCTTACGCAACAAAACCTAATGCAAATAACACATTTGTCATATAAAGATAAATTCAATATATAAATAATAATGTCTGATTATCTGATTTCCAAAAACCCTTAACCTTGTTATGATTGATTATTTGGAGTCTTTTTGTTTTTTTATTTCAACTCCAAATTTGTTACTTTTACGGGTATCCGTGAAACCATATCGAAAATACAAACTGAGACATGGATGCACAGAAAAACCAGAAAAAGAGACCAGCGCTGGGAATCGAACCCAGGTCCTCAAGCAATCCGTGCTGCGTGCTATAACCCCTACACCACCGCTGGACAGGAATTTAGACACGATTTTTTCCTATGCATAGATGTCGCTAGTGCTGCTGCATAAGTAGCGTAGTAGAAATAAGCAACCTGAGATATGTATGCATAGGAAAAATTCGTGTCTAAATTCCTGTCCAGCGGTGGTGTAGGGGTTATAGCACGCAGCACGGATTGCTGAGGACCTGGGGTTCGATTCCCAGCGCTGGTCTCTTTTTCTGGTTTTTTCTGTGCATCCATGTCTTCAGTTTGTATTTTCGATATGGTTTCACGGGATACCCGTAAAAGTAACAAATTTGGAGTTGAAATAAAAATACAAAAAGACTCCAAATAATCATCATATTTGATTGCTTAGTAGCGGACATCTCTTGTCTGGGTGATGCGGTTGGTTCCGATAGAATGTGACGTCTCTCGATGAAGCGAAAACATAGATGTCGCTAGTGCTGCTGCATAAGTAGCGTAGTAGAAAAATAAGCAACCTGAGATATGTATGCATAGGAAAAATTCGTGTCTAAATTCCTGTCCAGCGGTGGTGTAGGGGTTATAGCACGCAGCACGGATTGCTGAGGACCTGGGTTCGATTCCCAGCGCTGGTCTCTTTTTCTGGTTTTTCTGTGCATCCATGTCTTCAGTTTGTCATTTTCCTTAACCTTGTACCTATTATAGATTAAAACAAAGCTAATAGATGCGATCGATGTCGATCACACACAATCGACCCGTTGGCTCACGCCATCAGTCATAGCTCATTGTCACTACCAAAAGCAGTTAATTACATACTAACAATGCATCAGAACGTGTGAGCCCCTACCACTGAAAACTAGACGTACGAGTATAAACAGTAAGTTTATGATTAGATTAGATTAGATTTATTTATTACCTTTTGAAAAAATACATTATAAGCACATGTCAGCTAATTACAAGAAATTCACAAAGGATCGTCAAAAGTATACAAAATAATAATAATAATAATAATAATATGTCATACATAAATTTCGTTGAATTTTCTGCTCACTGTACTTTCGTTTGACTGTACTACTAATATGAGCAAATAATTAAAACATAGATCGTTTCTCCTCAAACTGAACAACATTAGTTCAGCGACTTTTAAAAATAAATAGTTTTTTAATTTTTATTACACTTTCAAGTTTATTCGAAGAAGCAATGTGTTTGATGTTTGTAGCGTGACAGGCGACGTCGTCAGTTGTGTTCTAGGATGGCGTACATTGATAGCAGTATTTAATTTGTATCATCATCCCAGCCTATATACGTCCACTGCTGGGCACAGGCCTCCTCTCAGAATGAGAGGGCTTAGGCCGTAGTTCCCACGCGGGCCCAGCGCGGATTGGGAACTTCACACACACCATTGAATTGCTTCGCAGGTTTGTGCAGGTTTCCTCACGATGTTTTCCTTCACCGTAAAGCTCGTGGTAAATTTCAAATGTAATTTCGCACATGAATTTCGAAGAAACTCAGAGGTGCGGGCCGGGGTTTGAACCCACGATCCTCTGCTTGAGAGGCCATAGGTCAAACCACTCGGCCACCACGGCTGACATTAATTTGTATGAAAAAAGGAAAATTCAAAGACTTCCAATTAATGTTGTTTAGATTGATGAGGACGACCTACGTTTTAATTTTTTGCTCGAATTACAGGCGACACCCGGTATACCGGAATTTCATATAAATCGGTTAAGTTAGTTTTTCTTTTAAATAACGAAAAGTAAGAAGTTAAGTGGTTCAGATGTGAAGAGGTACAAACGAACAGATTTACAAACTTTCGCATTAATAATATTAGCCGGATTCATTTAAAAACGAATAATATTTTTAACGACGAGAGCAGTTGTCTTGTATTGTTAATTTAGCACGGTCGAATAAGTATTCATGTAGGTAGGTAGATTTATGTGGTCGCTATTATGCATTATGCCTGAGCTCCGTTTGTCAAAGCTTACGAGTGTTTTGTCTCGTGAAATGAATGAGAAAGTGAAACAAAACACAAATGTTATTAGACTAATGTGATTCGAGAAACTGGGCCCTGGAAAAGGGTTCAAACCAGTGGTAAGACCCATTCCGAGATATCTGCCAGCTGGTACCGACAGTCCGCAAACGCAAACAACGCCGTGTTGCCTTTATCACCTAAGCCGGCTCTCGGTCATCCATCAATTGTAATTACAAGTCGCCTAATTAATCTCCTGCACTGTTGAAACAGTTGTGAAGAATTATTGTTACACCTGGACCTGCAATTGACATGTTAAAGTGAAACCAAGCGAGCTTTATTTACAAGAGCTACAATACGGTTCATTGCATACGTTAGAATAACAATAGTAGATTATTGTCGTGGCCTGGAAGTAGGCAATTGCTGGCTGAGTATGAGTATTAAACGGACGAGCTTGCGAGTCCGTTTAACTAATACGAAGCCAGCAATTGCTATTCCAGCCGAGACTAATATAAAGCTTTTCTCAAAAATGGTGAATAACTGTGAAGTAGAATAAACTTTTTCTTAAAGTATATTATTATTATATCATTTAATTTTATTCCAATGTGTTTCTTTGCTCTCCCGCCTTTTTTTTTCATTTAATAAACTGCAGGGGTATTTTTCCACCGAAAACACCACAAGCTGTTCCAGACCCAATAAAAAGAGTCCGGAGTTCCAACAAAATATCTGATACCGGCCATTACACTTGGCTGTATACGACTTGTGCCTACATTTCCATGGCCTTTTCAACTTTTTTAAAAAGTTGTGACTGATTGCAGGCGCGCTAATTCATTATTGTCAAGCTAGCGCGCCTGCAATCTTTGTGACCATAAACTATGCACTTCACTTTCTGATATGTAAAGCATAATGTCAACTTTTACGGACATTTTTGAGAAAAATACTATAAATGTTTTTTTACTGATCCAATGTTCCACTGGTGGACAAAGGCCTCTGCTTTTTACCTTCACAGCTCCCAATCTGGCGTAATATCAGGGCGATCAGGCAGTTTCCTCGGTTAAAAAATATTACTACATTTAGGGGCTGTTTCACCACCCAATGATTAATTTTATTTGACGGATAAATGTGATGCCGTCTCCTTATATTCGAACAAAACAAACAGAGATGGCATGGCATCAAATAGAATTATCAATGGATGATGAAAACGGGGGTTAGTCCGTCATGTCAGTCAGATTGCACAAAATATTGGACTAGTATTTTTATCTTTTCTCAATCAAACAAAAAATTACAAAGATGAAGTGCGTCAGAGTTTGGGAGTGGGGGCCCGTTTCGTCACCTGGAACTTTAACTGGCAGTATCTTCATATTTTTTGTTTAATTGATAAAAGTAAAAATGCTCAAAAAAAACTCCTTTCTTATACTTTAAAGTAAAAGTAAAAATGCTTATGTTTTTCGGATAAATCTAACTGACAATCTAATTATAGACATGGGGGATAAAATGGGGATAAATAACGTCACGGTGACAAAGTCACCGTGACTCGCCGTCAAAGGGTGTCACTGTGACTTTTCACAAAAGAACAACGTTACAAAATCACATACGTTCCTACTATTCCCAGCGCCTAGCGCAGTCTCTGTTACTCAAATCACGATGCTGTGGAATGGTGTGAGTGACTGCAACTCGGCTCTAATCGGGCTCAGTCGGGAGTTTTCGGAAGTGGCGAACAATATCATATGGTGATATGATTAACAGGTGTGACATAGTCACGTTGAAATAACAATGTGATAAAAAATCGTTAATTACAGGAACGTGACGTGTCACAAATATCATGTAGTGACACGAGTTAGTAACAAGGTGACAAAGTCACGATGACTTTTCACTGTGACTTTTTTGTAACGGGATCGTCAGTCACTGATATCAAAAGGTAACGCTTTTCCCCATGTCTATCTAATTAATTACATATTTTGTTCGGACACTAGCCTATAGGTAGACCTAAGGCTACGTCTTGTCAGTAAACAATTTACGTTGCAGCATCCTGTCAATCGTTCAAAGGTTAGCTGGAACTGGACTGGACTGTACTTTGCCTTTGTACATCCTATTAATTATTCTGTTTTCTGTTTCATATATTTTTATGTAGAATAAAGAGTTTTACAAAACACTAATCTCGTGGTCTAATTTAAAATGGTCACTAAAACACTTCTTATCTTTAAACAGACTCTAAAAAGTCATTTAAACAAAGTACATTGTCTTCTCACTATAACCACTTGTCCTTGTGTTTTATCAGTGACTTGCTGCAATAGGTTAACAGAGTTATCAGCAACCGCACGTCTCGGCCGCCACTTCCAATCAATACAGAAAAGCCACTATCCAACATGTATCGTGTACTGCTGATTCTTGCTCTTATAAATCTTGTCGAACCACACCGCTGGTGTACTAATCATCCCAGCATCTGTCAACGTCATCATCGGAACTACTACAAACGCCATCAGGAAAGATCCTTTGAACGCCTAGCTAACGACATCATCGAAGCCGATAACAAAGTAAAATCATTTTGCTCCAACGATCAAGAAACCAAACACAAGGAAGTTTATGGAGAAGATATCTATAAGCTGGTAATAACACTTCCGAATTTTAATGAGAGTGCGATTGAAGTTAAAATTAAACACCGAGTGATTTTCGTTAAGGCAATAAGAGAAAATGAGTATAAAGAATATGTCAATGTTAAAATTTTACCCGAATTGGTGAATGCAAGTGGTGCGACGTGGTACTACGGTAATGAAGAATTAACTGTTGCTGTGCCTTACAAAGTTGCTGTTAAAACCGAAGCTTTTGTGACATGTGGCGATGAAATTAATGTCAATGTCATCGAAGTTCCGAAAACAGATGAAGACGTAACTGATGCAACACAAATTGATGTGAGGTTCGCAGACATTGGTGCAGCTGTCAATAATGCCAATATTACTGAAAATGTAGTGTATTGATATACGAGTACACCTATTTTGTTTTTCAATTCAATTTACTGTGAAGAATTCAGGTTAATTATTATGTTAATATTTTATTTCGTAAATGTAAGTGTTCACATTTATTTCTCATTATGTTTACCTAGAGCTTTACGGTGCAATAAACATACACAAACCTGAAAGAAATAAATAAAGAAGAATACAAGTATTTATGAAGTTCTAAGTATATACGCCCCCGAAGTAGCGTTACGTTTGACAACTCCAGAATTCGCCATACCCTAAGTATATAATTATTACAAAAATGTAGATCTCCTTGGAACATTTACTCTTTTGACTTTTTGACCCTTGGACATAGTGCCCTAGAATTATTATGCAGCGTAAATGAAAACCCTGATGTTATTGTTGGTAATTCCCTTGAGAATTTAGAACAATCCCAGACTTTCAATTCCACTGCCACATCAATAGAATAAGCGAAGCCTTACGTAAAAGATAATACAAAACATTATCTCGCGACAGTTTGTTCATTATTATTTTGTCCCACACTTTCAAGATACTCTTAGCAATAAATTAATTAAAAGCAGATTTATTCCAACGCTTAGCTTATCATACAATCAATTTAAATAGGAGAATTAGACAAATTATTTTAATAAAGGAAATGAGAAAACTTCAGGTTAATCCAAAATCTGCCGCTCATCCCGTCTTCAGATAATCAATTTCCTGGCTTAATATTCCTCCAAACGAATTTGTCTTGTGGTGGGGGGAGGAGAAATGGCAGTTTAGTTTCTAAAAAAAAACCAAGAGTCTGTCGGGTCACAATCAGTGCAGAGTTCCGTATTCAAATACAGGAAACATTCAATACTAGCTGTTGCCGCTGCCGCGACTTCTGCGAACGCCAGTGGTTAGAGAACCTGAATAGGTACGAAGACTTCGACTGTATCGCCTGGTTAGAGAACCTGACTACGAAATTGGACCCTTGTTCGATCCCCTATCGGGCAGATAAAAATAGGATTAATGAACTAAAAATAATTTCCTTGCTCACCCGCGACCTTACGATAGCTAAGCTTATGCAAAATATGCGTGTTCATGCAGTTCCTCCACCTCCACGTTGTAAGAACACACCAAATCACACAAACCCATCTATCACCACCACCACACACACCATGCTACCAGTTGTTAACAACGGTGTACGGTTGTCACTCTGAAGATGAGCTCTGGTTGAGTTCGAAACGCGTCAGTGTAGTGTGGTGGTGGTGATAGATGGGTTTGTGTGATTTGTGTGTGTTCTTACAGTGTGGAGGTGGAGGAACTGCATGAACACGCATATTTTGCATAAGCTTAGCTATCGTAAGGTCGCGGGTGAGCAAGGAAATTCTTTTAGTTCATTGATATGGACCTCCGCAAAGTAACGCCTGATTCAATAAATAATTTAAAAATAGGATTGTTTGTTCTAAAGTGTTGGATGTTTAATTTAAATTTATGACGGTGAAGCATTTTTACACTTCCTGAACGTAATATAGTTTAGATATACTTAGTTAGTGTTTAGTATTGTAACTAAGGGACCCCTACATCCTGTATTTTTATTATTATTTTTTTGTATTTTTTTTTTCTTTAATTGTATAATATAGTTTTTAAGTATTTTATTTGTAATTATATTACTTATTATGAAAAAATGACTTTCTGCCAAGTTTCTTGCGGCGCATTCTTTTGGCAATGATGGTCTTTCCGAAAGCGCTGGTAGTTTAAAAAATGACGTGTAAAAGTGCCCATTGCGGCTATTTACGAATAAATCATTTGAATTTTGAATTTGAATTTTTATTTAAGGACATAATTTAATAGTATCTATCTACTTGATAATGTTTATCCGTGTTGCTTAGTCCCATATAACAAAGCTTTGGGCAAGGTGAATTGGTGTCCAGCCGGTCCAGTGTCCTGAGATATTTTATTTCGTAGTATACAAAGCAGTCATTTATCGGGCGTCCGCGTGAACTGCATTATTCCGGTTTAAAAACTATCCTACATCCTTTCGCGGGTCTAAAACTATCTCCATACAAATTTCATTTTGATCGCTGGAGAACTTGAAGCGTTTTTAAAGCGCATTTATAAAA